>NC_057708.1:750624-770624 GCF_014466175.1 Vespula pensylvanica | reverse complement strand
TCCCGTTGGGATGCAGGTGAAAAAAAAAAAAAAAGAAAAAAAAAAGTAAGTGGAAAGAAATCGTTAAAAAAAGTATTTGAAAACTTTCCTTAATGATTATTTAATGGCATGTTAATTAAAACGATTGACAACGTTTCTCCGTAAAAATCAATCAAAATTCTCGAAATGGATCGTGTAATTTTTTTAAGCTTAAACGAAAAGAACATTTACGAGTATAACTCGAGTATCAATAAGAGATCGTATATATGTACATATATATTTCTTTCTTTTTTTTTTTTCTTTCTTTTTTTCTTCATCTGACTCAACTGCCAAGTTTGTCGAGCAGTTTTAAAACTTATTTATCGTGGTAATTAAAAGACAGGACTTTTAATGGGATGGTCGATACCATCAACTTATACGTATATTTTTACGATTCGTGTCAATTTTGTTCGACCGTTTTTGGATGTCGACAAAGCTGACGGATCCTTATAGGTAAAACTCGTCTTGAGTGTTCCTATATGATGTGGGTCGCCATCTTGTCTACCTACATACATACATAATTTTGTACCTTTACATCAATACCAGACAAAGTATCCCGATTCTTATCTCGGATTTGTAAAGAATATTTTATGTCTTATCGATATTGTAAAACTTCTTACAAGAAAAAGTAAGAAAAGAAAAGAAAAGAAAAGAAAAGAAAAGAAAAGAAAAGAAAAGAAAAGCGAAGGAAAGGAAACACTTTCGACATTTTTTCTTTCAATATAATATACAGTCACTCGTGACGAACTAAGTAATTACATTTATTGCACTCAGGTAGAAAATATCCAATGGTTGGTAAATACTTAAATACTTATACAAACCATCGGTAGTCGAAATAATTTTATATCGTCTCATAAATCTATCGATATTTTTCCGGGACTCGGAGCCATAATTTAACTAAATGTTATTTCTCGTAGAATTTTCTTTGACGTATTTGACAAAGGAAACTATGTTTACAAATTGGATTAAAATTTTAAATGACTTCGAACTGAAAATCTTTTCTCGAAATTTTTCTACCTTTTCCTTTCTCTCTCTCTCTCTCTCTCTCTCTCTCTCTCTCTCTCTCTTTTTTTTTGTTATCGAGGATTTTTATTTGTTCTCGTGAAATATACACGTCGTTGACATCCGTTTTAATTTTTAAGAAAGTTTTATTTGTTGCTTAAGAAGTATAAAAGATTTGTCGATTTTATTGATGTTAGAAAAGAAATTTCTCGCAAGTATTCTCAAAGAAAAAAATCTGCAAAATTAAGATATTCGATCGTGTTAACTGTTAACATATCGATTTTATTAATAACAATTATTATATATACAATCGTCCTTACTTACTTTTTAAAGAACAGATTGAAAGAAAAAAAATCGAAAGAGTATGAGCAAACTCATCGAGTTATTTGAAATTCTTTGAGCCTTACGTCCGACAGGATACAATCAATGTAAATGAACGATTGTTCTTATTTATAAAAGATTAATCGCGTCTATAATATAAATCGTTTATTACTAAAATGAATAAAATAATAATTCCAATAAAAATATTATTTCTATTATAATATTCCGACAAATATCAATTCAATATATCGCGAATATATTATCGCAAAGATATTACAACATTTATTTTCAACTTATTAGGTTTTTCCAGGAAGATTAAGAATTTGAAATAGCTTTGATGGTACCACGAAAACGTTGGAGTATCAATCTTGAGAAAAACCTTGAGAAAGGCGTGAAATTTGGAAATCTTTGTACGAGCAAAATCCAAAGGAAGGATTAACGTTTCTAAAGTGAATCGTAAAATAAATACAGACGTAATAGTATAAACGGAATAAACGGAAGAAAGAGACAACGGTAAGTAAGTACATATTTATGACGTCGAAAGCGAAAGAAAATCAAGTACGACCCACTGACCGATTTCTTTTAAAATCCCCGAGGGCTCAACTCAACAGGTTGTTCGTCGTTCGACTCGTCGAACGATATAATTCGCGAGATATGAATGCGCATGCGCACGCGCGTTTAGATTCGCGGGTATGAATTTGATTGGTCAGCGATAGATCGGCCATCGACTTCGTGTGATTTCGTTAATCTTCGAGTCTTATCGGATCGGCTCGCGCGCGTTCCATAGATCTCCTGGATCAGAAAGTAAGCGCCGTGTTGCGGACAGTATCGCGGCCGCTACGCCGGGCACGCAAGTATATCACGCGGGAATTTATTTCTTTTTCTTTTTCTTTTTTTTTTTTTATATATATTTTTTTCCTCTTCTCCTTCGTCTTTTTTATCCTTTTTTTTTTGTCATTCTTAAAAGTCCTTCAAGCGCTCATTTTTTCTTTCTCTTTTTTTCTCCGTTTTTTTTTTTTCCTTCGTTTTTGTGGAAACGCGTTTTTGTCGTCGCGTTAGCTTTTTAAGTAAGGATTTTAAATAAGAATTTTTTCGAGAAATTTGCACTGTCCTTTTTTTTTCTTTCTTTTTTTTTTTTTTTTAAATAAATAGTTTAATTTGTGATTTACTCGAGTCGATCGAAAATAACAGGTGAGTTAATATCGATTTCTCTCTCTCTCTCTCTCTCTCTCTTCCGTATTTCGTTTATTAATTGTTTATTTTACAAGTTTTGATAGATAAGAGATTTGTAAAAAAAGAAAAGATTTGTATGGATGCAACGGGAATATTTAAACTTTCGAGAAAATTCGTCTATTATTTTACAGTTAGCTTTTCCTAACAAACGATAGATATTGTCGGCCGGTTACGTAATCTACCGTGTGTAGCAGAAACGATGGGAATCCTCTCAGTTGCATTCAATGCGAAATGCTGACACGTTCGGAGTTTTCAATGTAACCAACACGACACGACACGTTTCTTTCGAACGTTCGATTATATCACGATCGATTGAATGAGAGATATTACGTGAATGATAAAACCGAATGTTGAGATCATAATATCGAGAGAAAAATTTCATTCGATCGCAATGATGTTAAAAAGAATAATAATAATAAAAAAAAGAATGAAAATTAGCATAGAAAATTTCGACACATATACCACGATACTCCAACGTTTACGCAGATATTATCGTTCCTAAGAAAATTTCTTTTTATATTATCGTGGCATTGAACGAAAGCATTTCTAAAGGAATGTATGCGCGTGGAAGAAGATCAGTAAAGTCCGCGCGTATTATTTTCATTGAAAATGGCGACGTCCTTGGAGAGGTCACGTGTTCAGTGTCGCGCCCATATCACCCACGACAGAGTCCATCCCAATGTCCACCTGCGTGCTCCGCTTACCAATCCGCTTGTCGTCCTCTACCGCGCATTCAAATCACTGGACTTTGCTATACGATGATTCAGTTCGCTGACTATGTTAACTATAGCTTTAGAAAGCCATGAGATTCCTTATGATTATTATTATTAAAAAAGAAGAAAAAAAGAAAAAAGAAATCGGAAAGAGGAGAACGAAGAAAACAAAAAAGAAATTATCAAGCAAATAAAAAAATTCAATTCCGACGAGTTTAAGCGATTTTGTTTAAGCGAATTGGTTATTTAGTTTTTTTCCTTCGCTTTTTCTTTTCCATTTCCTTTCAATGGGATAGAACAAATGTGCGATGTTTAACTCAAACACGAGTACGTTATAGTAAGCGCATCAATTACGTCGAGTTGAGTAATCTGAGACTACTACGAAGCTCTCGCCCTCGTAGAGTTATTTAGTTTGATACGCATGACGCATCTCTGACGTCACATACCTATCCTACACGGCAATAAAGTAATGAAGTTAACACGATCATTCTTACTGAGATTGATAAAGAACTGTGCCATTTGATAGAATAATCGTGTAATTGCTATGATTTATTTATGTTCGATCATACTAAAATCTCTCTCTCTCTCTCATATCGTTCATTTCATTTCTAATCGCCATTTTTGTTATTTTTATATCCTTCGCAAATCGTACGATTTCCTTCAAACGAAAATATTTTCTGAAGAAAGTTTCGCGTTGCTGTCTATCGGATTAGTAGTAGAAAAGTAAAAAATAAAAAATTCGAGATACAAAAAAAAAAAAAAAAAAGAAAAGGAAAACATCAAATAAATTCAAAAATTAAAAAGATTTGAACGTACTTACGTACTTGTCCCTGGCGCGACAGGGAGAGCACGTGCGTAATTTCAACCGCAAGGACGCAAGTGAACATTGGCGTAGAAATAGTATATTTATTGAACGTGATGATCCTTTGAAAACGATAGACTTTCTTATTATTTTTATTCGACGATAAAAAATATGTCGAATAAAGAAATTAAGATACAAGACCGTGGAGTATTATTTAAAGTGCAGCAACGTTTAAACGAATACAATTTCAATTTTACGATCTTTAATAATGTATTAATAATACGAAAACGTTCCCGTAAATAAATAAATATAAAATAAATTAATTCATTAATATTAATAAAAAAAACAAACAAAACAATAATTATATATATATATATATAAAAAAAAAAAAAAGAAATGATACTACTATTACTATTACTATTAATAATAATAACGAATAAATAAAATTGAACGAGAGATGATTTAATAAGTTAATAAAAAAATTCAAAATGATAATGATTAAATAAATGATAATGAAATATAATATCGTATATTTGTACGGTAAAAACAAAATAATAGAAAGAATAAAATCAAAATCAAATCAATGTCGTCCATATTTAAATATCCCAAATACGATTATTTATTGTATACGTCATCGCGATATTCAAGAAAATATTTCTATGGATATGCACTTGGATCGTTTGTTCCAAGTGATCGCGCCAATGAGATCCAAGGATCGAGTAGTCGATCGTGGCATACGCATGTCTTTAACCATCTCGATATCGTATCGCAGTCCATATCGAGGTGGCCAAGACCACAGGCCCGCGTGCCACTTGCGGCCTTCGACTTCCATATAGAGTCTTCCGATGAATTATTACGCCTCGCATCAACGTTACCGATGGTGAGTGTATGCAACGATCTATGGGAACGCATCTATATGGATGCATTTTGTATAGGAGAGAGAGAGAGAGAGAGAGAGAGAGAGAGAGAGAGAGCTGTTTTTACGTGTCGTACAAATCGATCAAAATCAAGATGTATCTTAAAATAAATAAAAAAAAAAAAAAAAGTCTAAAGAACGATTTGCAGTAATTTGTAAGAACGGATCGAACGATTTTTTATTAAAATAAAAATATATGAAAAATTCTGGATATTAATTTTTTTTTTTTACTTAATTCCACGCCAATGTAATTATCAAACATTTACGATAAATTATTGAATGAATAGTATACAGGTGTTATCGTACGCATAAATACACATAAATAGTTTAGAAATAGTCCAAGTGAATTTATTCTACAATTTTGTAATAATATCTATGTGCGATAGTATGTAAGGTGTGAAAGATTTCTTTTCTTTTTTTTTTTCTTTCTTTTAACAAACTATTTGCTCTTTTTCTTTTTCTTTGTTTTCAAGGTACTTGGATGTTTTCTGTTAAAAAGGTGGAATATAAGGAAAGGATTAGGTCAGAGAATAGAGACATGATTTTGTGATGGAGGTGATTTCGACACGGCGATATGAGGTCCGACCACCACCTACGACTAACCATCATGGAATCGTTGTAAGTATAGATAAATAGATAAATAGTATCAACGATTAATATGTATAGATATCAACGAGCAAGATCGTTGTAAGATTACAAAAAGATAAATGATCATCGTCGATGTTATCCGCCTAGTCATTTACTTTTAAAAATATACTTTCCTTTTTTTAGGTCGACCCTGAGAATTCCGTGGCATTGGTCAAAGAAGGTAAGCTCTTTGACGTACATGTCTGATGATAAAATATACAAGGTGTTCCTTTAATTTCGTTTATCCAGGTCAATCGAATTTTCTAAACTTAAGAATGTCTTCGATCCTTCACTAATCCTGAATACACTTTGAAAATAGTTTTATAGCTTTTATCGTTCTTCACAATTAACAGAATTTCATTTTTAATAAGATAATCGTATTCGAAGTAGAACTGTTTTGTTAATTTAATTGTTTTATCGATAAAAGTAATATCACATAATTAAAGTGTAAACCATTAATATCATTTTCGATCGAACCAAACAATTTCGTGATGTATTACAATCGAAATGTTTGTTGATTAAATCAGGTGTATGTTAACGAATAGAAAGTTGTTAATGATTGCGGAATATTAAAAAAAAAAAAAAAAAGTTTTAGAAATTTTGCGATCTTTAGCGAATTAGAAGAATTCACATCTGAGAGTTACCACATTGATGGTTCGTCGTCGTCCATTAAGAGGATTAGCTGGAATCTGTTAAATGTAAATTGTTGATGACTTTAACTCTGATGATAGGCACGAAATGTCAAAGTAAACATTTCAATATAGCCTTAACGGTTATTCTTAGGTTCATAGAAGAAGATGATGAAAGAAACTCAGGTAGTAACTTCCGATCGTTATCGGTTCTCTTGTGCACTCAAGTCTAAAGTTATTCGTGAACTCTGTAGTTAAAAGTTGGCACAAAACGTTCCTCTCTCTTTCTCTTTCTCTTTCTCTTTCTCTTTCTCTTTCTCATATTTTACCATCCATTTATTTCAGAGACGGAAATTGGTTTTGCAACACAAAGACGTTTTACAAATGTAATTTTCAAAGGGATATACCCTATTGCTTCTTATTTACAGAGGAATGGGAGACACGTAAGAAGAAAGAAATCACGACGACGAGACAAATAGAAACTAGAGTGAAGAGACAGGTTGTCTTAGAGGATGGTGAAGTCGTCGTTGATACTGGTCCATTTGTTACTACGAACACTACGGAAGACGTTGAACAACAAGAACATACTACCGAAGAAGTGAGATTATATATATATATATATTTGATTGCTCGTCAATACTAAATCTTCCATTTTAGATGAATCGTTTGATTAGTTAGTTGTTTGGATCAAACGTGATCAAATTTTTTTTTTTTTTTTTTTTTTTCAATAACAATGTTAATGATAAAATAAAGAAAGAAAGAAAAAAAGTAATTAATCGTTAATTCGTCGATCGTTATAATCCTCTAGATGCTAACGTAAGACATTAAAAAAAAAAGAAAAAGGAAGTGTTTAATAAAAATAAATATAAAATATTCTATTATTATAATTTAAAAAATGAATATAGTAAATTTCCAATTGATTCGATTTTATAAACATTAATGTTATCTGATATGTATGATCTAAAAAATATAGATATCTAATATACATATAAAAATCGAATAAGAGGAATTTAAAAAAATAAAAAAAAAAAAAAAAACGATTTAGATGCAATAATTTCTTAATACATGTACGCACATATTTTATAAAGATAAAGTATTAGTAATTAAGTTATTAGACTTCGAATTTTACTATTTACGATTTATACGTTTTAGAGAAGAACGACTGGGGATCAACCGCAAGAAGTTGAATGGCCCGTAGCTGGTAAAGGAACAACCGACGGAATAGTTCAAAAGGAACTTAACGAAACTGTGGTGAGGAGTCGTGAGGAGATAGAGGAAAGACTCGAGACCGAGGATCGTCAACAACTTGGAGATATCTCCGACGAGGTATTATAAGTTTAAACACCATGACACACCCACAAACTAAATTCCACCTGTCCTATCTCATTTAAAGTAATAATAATATTGACGAAGAAAACAAAAGGTAATATTTATATTCGTTAAAAGTTTGATTATAAGGGCCAAGTAAAGGTCGAGAGTTTGCCTTTTCCTATGAATTCATCCTGTTCTCTTGCTTTCACAACGTCCTCCTCATGAATGCCTGCTGTAACGATCCCTCTTTTCTCTTTCGTTGCTCACGATCGGTAATGCAACAGAATAATGGTACCTATGTATAATACATACATACTTTCCATTAATACTCCAAGTTTCTTGCTTTCTCGACGATCATTAAATAACATTAATAACACAATTTTTTATTCAGAGACAGTCAATTATTGATATAATCAATTATGATAAAGTTTCTTTACTATGAAAAAAAAAAAAAAGAAACTTTAATAACGTAACATCGAGAGATGTTATTTTGTGTTAATCGCTGAGAAGTAATTTTGATAATTGATCAATCCACGTGCTAGTTTCTTTTTATCAAGCTTTTGATATGTTAAAAATTTGTTGATATAATATATAACTGTGTTGATATAATATATATATATATATATATATATATATGTGTGTGTGTGCGTGTGTGTATTTGAAAATTAATTAAGTCTAAAAAAAAGAAAGAAGATTGATTGTAACTATCGGATATTCTTTCTTTTAACATCTTGTATATACGTGGTATTAAATAATAATGTGATAATCATGTTATTAACCAAATGCTAAAGTTCAAGTCGACGATGCAATGAAGAAAATGATAGATACGTATTTTTTCAATAATAATAATAATAATAATAATAATAATAATAATAATAATAATAATGAAAGTTAAATAACATAATTTTGAGAGATTGCTAATCAACTCCAATCGTCACTTTTGTTAATCATGCAATCAATTTCTTAGCTAATATTTATCACTCGCTGACATTTCTATTAAAATGTTGTATAATATTTTAAATACATATATGAAAGATCAATAGAACAGAGAACAGAGAACAGAGAGAGAGAGAGAGAGAGAGAGAGAGAGAGAGAGAGAGAGAGAGAGAGTACAATTTTAGAAACGATCATAATCATCAAACACTTTCTTTTAATATCAAAATTTCTCGATATAAAAACTTCGAAGGATTTCTTTTCATTCGCTGATATGTATGATCTAAAAAATATACATATCTAATACACATTCAAAAATCGAATAAGAGTAATTAAAAAAAAAAAAAAAAAAAAAAAAAGAAGAACGATTTAGATACGTACAATAATTTCCTAATATATATACGCACATATCATTAAACAATGATCATATCAATGAAATACAAACGATCAATGAAACAAACTTAAAAATTGACGATAGATAATGAAATAAGATCGAATGTTATTCATTTGTCTATCTATCTATTTATCTATCTATCCCTAACCATCATATAGTACTATAGAAAATAGTTCATTCTAAGCTTCGCAATAAACGATTCTTAATAGTTGAGTAGGAGTCAGTGTTGGTACATATATGTACGAATATAAGTGAGAAAGAGAGGAAATGCCGGTAGTTACTGTTGTTGGCTTGCGAAAGACGGGTAACAGGTACTTACACACACACACACACACACACACACACATGCTGGAGGTTCTTTCGCATGAACGGTTCAAAATAGAAGAGGGCAAATGTGAAAAAGAAAAAAGAAAAGAAAAGCAAGAAAAACAAAAAGAAGAAGAAGAAGAAGAAGAAGAATGGATAAGAAACAGAAAAAAAGAGAGAGATAGATAGATAGAGAGAGAGAGAGAGAGAGAGAGATAAAAAGAGAAAAAAAGAGAGAGAAGGAAGATGAAAGAGTTACCAATGTTGTTGGTGATAATGTTGCTGGTGATGGTGATGGTAGGAGAGAGGGAAAGGAGACTCTCTCTCTATTTCTCTCTCTCTCTCTCTCTTTTTCTTTAAGAAGTAGAAGTCGATGATCTCTCTCGATTTTGCTCTCCCTTCACCCAATAGCAACGAAGAAGGAGTACGAGATGCCACGACCGCAGTCGCAGCAGCTGTTTCGTCGCGGTTCGTCCGTCTGTCATAGACGGGCGCTCCTTCTAAAGAGACTTTCCTTTTTTTTTTTTCTTTTTCTTTTTCTTCTTCTTCTTCTTCTTGTTCTTCTCCCTTTTCTTCCTTTTCTTCTTCTTCATCTTCTTCTTTTTCTTTTTTGTTTTGTATTTTTTGTTTTTTGTTTTTTCTTTACTCCTCCTATTTGTTCCTTTCTAACCGTTTATCTTGGAATTTATCGGTTGGGGTACGCAATGTGATCTTCAGAAGGATTATAAACGCATCGTCATCATTCTCGCGTCGTTGAGGTGTAGCCGTTCGTCAAGGTCAACTTACGTGCGAAGGTCGGGAATCATACTATTGCGCCATACTCTCTCTTTCTATTTCATTCTCTCTCTCTCTCTCTCTCTTTCTTTTTCTTTCTCTTTCTCTATCTTTTTATCTATCTCTATAGGTATTCCTATCTTTATCTTTATTTTGAAAAGATTAGTGATGGGAATTGGTGATTCGTTAATTTGTTACGAGTAATATCCTAATAGTACGTATGAAACATCGAATGTTGTAACGTGAGATGTTAGAAATATATAAAATTTCGATCAAGAGATTTTTCTTTTCTTTTTTCTTTTTTTTTGAAATCATATATATATATATATATACGGATAAATCGAAGATCGAATGAAACGAATTGAATAAAATTTAATCGGATTGAGTCGTAAAATACGATCGAATGAACAGGCATGAATTATCTGTTATCATAGGCTTATCAAAAAGCGGTACAGAGCAATAGAGGAGATCTGAGAATCGCTTTGGCGGAATCGACGAAGCAAATTGCACCACAGACAGGACCAAGGATCGTACAGCATACGACCAGGTCGAACAAGGTCATCGACACTGAGAAGACCCTGGAAAAACAGGAACTTAAATCCGATGGTCTAATCGTCACGGAGAAAAAGAAAACTGTTGAGCACGAGGAGGTACGGATTCGAACGAATATAATATTCACGAAGAAATAATATTTATGGATTTATGGTTGGATCGATTAGGTTGTATATTTTAATAGAAAAATAATATTACGTATTTATTATTAATAAATATATATATATATATATATATTAAAATAATAATACATATTTAACGTATAATAACATTAAAATAATAACGTATTCAATAATTTAATTTGATCGAGATAAAACTTATTTTCTTGTTTTCCTTTTTCTTTTATTTATTATTATATTTATATTTATTGTTTGATTCGTTGATCAGATCAACGACGACGAAGTACCGGACGACGGTAGCATCGAAGACGTGTCAGAAACGAGAAAGGAAGCTTCTCAAAGATTTATAAAAAAACGAGAAGAAGACGTGGTCGATTACGTATCAGGTGGCGAGAGAATCGCTCGTGAAATGCGTTACGTCGCAGAGACGACCGAAGGTGAACGAATTGGCGATTGGTCGCCACCACCAACAAATATGAGGACCACTCGGCTTCATAAACATACTGGTATTAAATTAGTTTTTGTCATTCTCCCAGTTGTTCAAATACAACGTAGTATTTTAATTTTTCTTACAAAATATTAATCTTTTTTTCGTTATAAATTTTATTTATTTTTCTTACGAGATATTAATATTATTTGTTACGGATAAATAATATCGAAAACATCGAGACAGAATTATTTATCGATCGATCCAATGGATAACAATTTTTAATGAAACTCTTAGTCTACGATAGAGTTCTATGAGAGATCTATAATATCATGATCTTTCATACGTTTACTAGTTTCTTAATGTTTAATTTTTATTATTATTATTTTTTCTTTTTTGTTATTTATTTATTACCTTTCTTTTTTTATTAATTTTTATAATCTAATATAGGATTGAATTATTACAGGTTTTCCTACGGAAGGTACAACAGCTGCTAGAAAAGATGCTCTAACGAAGAAGCCATTGGATTTAGAAGAAGAAGACGAAGCAAGAAAATTCGAGACGTCCAAATGGTTAGAAAGTCACTTTGGTAGCGAGTCTCGTTCATCACATGGTTCTATAGATGCCGATGATGGACCTTTCATACCTAACACCAATACTAGTTACATACATGTCACGATGAAGTCCTGTAGTCCGAGAGAGAGAGAATATCAAAACGTTAATTCTAATCGTCATCATCATAATTCAGCTACTGGCCGCGATTCTACCTCACCTTCTGGTTATTTTCACGGTATCAGTGAATGGTCCGAAAGATACCAAGGCAAAGGTATGTTTTTTTTTTTTTTTTTTTTAATCGATCAAAAACATTAAAAATTATTGTATCGTTTAGATACTTTAAATGGATTTATACAATTATTTATATCGTTTAGAAATATATATATTAATAAAATCATCGTCATCATTGATCTTCGATTATTATAGAAATAAATTGTTTTATGTTTTAGAAAAGGAAGACAATTATACGAGAACGGGTTCGCCATCGCAACATTTGGAAACAGGACGAACGAATGGACATTCTCGCGAGCATACGAAAAATCAATTCGAGTCGACGTATTCGCGTACTTACGAATCCGTTCGACGACGTGAACATCAGGAAAGTGTTCAAGATGACAAGCAACGTACACCGTCACCACCTGCACGACGTAAACCCAAGGAACAGGTATTAAATATATTAATTTGGTTAATAAGTAATGTCAGAATTGTTTTTTGATATTTTATAATTGAATGAACAACGTGGACTAATTATTTTTTCTATTTTCTTTTTTATTCAGATTTTATCCAAAATATTAGAAAATTAGATTAGAAAATAAAGAGAGAGAATAAAAAAAATATTAAATATAATAACAAAAATACTAATAAACGTATTGGTAAGATATTCTAATAAAAATGCAAGTGAAAATACTAATCAATATATTAATAAAAATATTAATAAAAAATTAATAAAAATATTAATAAAAAATACTAATCCTATTGATTCCATTATACAAAATACTGATGTTACTTACTTAAACGCAAAAACATTTGTTATTTATTCAAATACAAATTATCGATGATCAAGAAATATTAATTTCACTTATTCAGATAGAAAATAATGAAAATATTGACATTATTTATTGACCAATCGAATAGATAATAATTTTTATGAAACCTAATGAGATCTATAATATCGTGATCTTTCATACAGTTACATTCGAGGGTCATAGAGAAAACAATTACGAACGAATCACCGTCGATTAGAACATCAAGTCCGGTTCACGTTGTGCAAAGAACATGGGAGAGTAGAAGTCGAGATGTTCAGGAGCAAACGGTTGATCGAGATGCTCGTAAAAAGTCGACGAGTGTTAGGTCGCGTTCGACTTCACCGAAACAAGTGAGAATTATGCGCGAGGAAAAGAAAACGAATGTCACCAATTCGTCACGTCCCTCCAAAAGTAAGACCACGATCATCGATATGATTATTTAATTACAATTTTTCACTTAAACAAATAAAATTTGATCAATGTTCGATCGAATTATTTATTTGCTAAAACAAATATAACAACTTATTTATTAAGAATAAATATTAAAAGACGTTAATAAAATTTTTATGCAAAGGTACCAGTCAATCGAAATACAAGATCGGTGAATCCTTCCGTAAGCTGGTAGGCAAGTTACGTTCAGCAAGTACAGAAAGGAAGAACAAACAAAAAAGTGGTAATTCGATGTCACAAGTAACGCAAACGGAGGATGATGGATCTACTTATATGCAGTACAACGTTATAGACAAAAATATTCCATTGTTCAACGATCGAGAGATTGAAAATCGTATACCAGAGAGACCACCTAGATCACCAAGAAATAGCAACGTCGTGACTACTAAAGTAATACCATCTAAAACAACGAAAACTACGAGCGATCGTTCGATTCGTGATGATCACGGTCAAAGAAACGAAACTATTCCACCGGTTCATAGGTATTATCTCGGTGAAGATCCATTCGGTGGTAGCATCTATGGCCGTGAGAGAGGATACAAAGACGCCAAACGTCCAACGAGAAATCGTTTCGTTTCTAAAACTGGTGGAGCCATCGAAACGGAATACAGGTAATTCCAAAACTATAAGTAGATCGTCTACTGGGTATATGCAGGATTTGTCTACTGGCGAATCAAAACACGACTAAGCAGACAGATCGTTTATAACCTTCGATAGGACAACTCACCGGATCGATAGATAACAACGAACAGAGCTTGGCTTATTTGTATCGTCTATCTGCGATGATAAAATAGTTGGGGTGAGGGATGCATGAGGGATAATGGAAACAAAAAAAAAAAATTAAAAAAAATAAAGCATGTGTGTTTACCGCTATATTGTTCAGGAGCGTTTGGATGGCTTACCTTTTTCGAATGATCGAATAAATTTCTTTTGATTTCTTCTTCTTATTTTTCTTTTTCTTTTTCTTTTCTTTTTTTTTTTTTTTTTTAACGAATGACTCTCTCTCGACTTCGGCACGTTTCAGTGTCGCGACCAACTCACTCGGCAGGTTTAGCAAATCAACCAGTCGATTGACTAACGCGTACGAGACGGATGATCAATTCAGGAACGTACAAACATTGCCAAGGAATATGAGGTCCGAGGGTAAACCAACTTATCAACCATCGTCTTCTTCAACGAGACAACAAGTTCATTCCGTCGTTCCAAATTCTCACGGAATGACAACTTCGAGACAATATGGCAGTATGATCAACATATCTATTAAAAATGCTATTACGTCAACGCCAAAGTCCCATCAACCGTACACAAATCTTCAGGCACCTGTTAAACCTGAAAGAACGTACAAGTCAACGTTAGCTCGTAGCAAAAGTTTCAACGTCGAGGCCGATAAAAATGGCGTTGATAAAACGATCAATGTACCTTACAAATCCAGTTTGCAATTGAATCGTTTGGACGAGACACCACCGTTAAAGAGTCCTGGTATTCTTGCCAGCATCAGTCGTAGCAATAGAGATCTATTTAAGGATAGCAGAAGAGAGTAAGGAAATATATGTATGTACACATATGTATATGCTTTTGATCTGATTTAAAACAATCTTTCCATTGATTTATTTTCTTGAGATCATATCTAATATTAGAAGAAAGATGCGCTTGTTTACCCAAACTATGACGACACGATCCGCATATTTATTTCCACTTCGTTTAAGATCCTTTCGATAGTAACTTTAAAGTTGACAAAGAAAAACAAAAATAGCAAAAGAATATAAAACGAAAAGCTCACAAAGGTTTAAAATATTGTTAACGTTGTAATGTTTGTTCTCTTTTTTCTTTTTTTTTTTTTCTTTTCTCTTTTTTTTTTCTCGTTTCGACAAGTACATACAATTACACAGTTTCTAAAATAAAATAATGTATTTTATTATATAATGTAATATTATACTCGAAGATATCAAGTACAAATTATCTTCATTAACATATACTACATTCAAACTTGTTTTACCAGTGGATATTACGGTATGTATGAGAAATTAAAAAAAAAGAAGAAGAAAAGAAAAGAAAAAAAAAAAGAGAGAGAGATGAATAGATATAGAAAAAGAAAAGGAATTTTAAATATATTCAACGAATTGTAAAAATAATAAAAAATATATATGTGAAACAGAAAAGATCGAATTTCTTTGGTTTTTTTGATTTCATTATCAATTTCATTGATTATAACTTATTGAGCCTTTTGTTTGGTCTTTTTAATTTCTGATAATAGTCGTAACTTTTTAAAAGCTAGTATTAAGATAAGAGCGTTAACGATGTAACTACTTATGCAAATTATACAGATATCTCTTAATACGTATAAAATATAAGCTAGATAAATGGAAGCAATGTTTGATAAAATTCCTAAAAATATAATCGTGAAGACACTAGAGTGATCGTTCAATATACCTGAAATAAAAAAATTTATATTTTACATTTATAAAAAATGTTAATCGATAGCTTAGAAAAGAATGTTTCAAGAAAATTACTTACTTAATCCGGTTATTAAAAGATAAAATCCTAAGCCATATAAACTGTTTGGAAAGTAAAATATAGAATTATTTGGTATCAATCCAAATCCTTTACCATATCTAAAATGTAATTATAATTATACATCATCTTTGTATAATTATTTCTTAATTTTTTATAAAATAATTATTTATATATTACATTATTTATAAGATAATCCAACAAAAAATAATTTGTTATACGATTATCGACAAACGATAATGTTACTTATCTTTGCAAACATTACATTTATAATATTTAAAAAACGATGAGAGTAAATGAATTTTTATTTTCTTTTTATATTAAATTAAGAAAGAAAAAAATACATGCACATACACCAATTAAGAAAACAATTTAACAAAATAACCTATCATCTGATTATCGATAATCGATAAAGTCACTTTCCTTCACACCGGTGTTACATTAATAAACAAAAAATATGAAAAATAAACAATTTTTCTTTGTTTTTCCCTTTCATATCAAATTAAGGAAATAATCGAATAAAAAGAATTATTTGTTATCCGATCACCAATAATCGATAAACCCACTTTCCTCTACAAATGTAATATTCAGGTTAATAAAAATAATTTAGAGATAAAACTTATTTTTCTATTCACACACGCACATTTATATAAAATATAGAAGAAGAAAGAGAAAAAGAAGAAAAAGAATAAGAAATATTGTTAATTATTATTAACTATTATCCCGTATATTTGATATTTGATGAAACGATAAAGAGGTTATGTATTCTCAAAGTCATTATGAAAATTTTCGTATAGGAAATAATTTCATGATAGTCAACTTACTCGGACGTCAATACTCTGCTACAACTTATATGCTCGTTAATGTCACACAAAGCTTCGTAAGATTCGTCATTTTCTTTTGTTGTTTCCACAATATACGCATAGTACGATAATACCGTACCAATGATACACATCAAAATTAAGCCAGTCGAAATATTACGCAGTGATTCTGGTGTAATAGGCATAATTATTTATTACTAGAACGAATTTTATCGAACGTTTCGAATGAATAATTCCAATGAAAACTCTGATACGCGCACCCGTATTGATTATTTCAATAACACCGTAAATTTTGTTAAACTTCAAACTTAAGAAAACCAATTCGATCTTTCCTCGACTACGTCGATCAAAGTTATGAGATCGTAAATTTTTCACACAATTCGTTCATAACAGATGATTCATTGGTTATACGAAAGAGGGGTTTCATTATCGATTTATGTCCTTTCGAATTTACATTATACGTGTATTTACTTGTGAATAAGTAAACAACATATTTGCTAACGTCGATATGTACACATATATACTATTATATTTCGATATTTGTTAAACATTATTACAGTCAAAATGATTCGTAGGTTTAACATTTAAATGATTTATTTTTTTTATTTTGTACATTATTTATTTGAATTGTTATGAGCTTATTAACTAAGGATACTGCCATGAGAAAGATACTTACATGAATATATTTTTATGACGTATAAATATTTTTTTTATGATTGACAGAGAAAGAGAGAGAAAGAGAGAGAGAGAGAGAGAGAGAGTATGTTTGTGTGTGTATGAAAAAAAGACTTATTTAATTAGCCTTATACTTCATCCTAATAAATCTATCAATTATTGCTAAAATTAATAAATTTATTTAAATGTAGTAAATTGTATCTTAATCTAGTACTTCTCAAATAAAAAATATGGTAAGTTTGTATGAGATATCTAAGTTACAAACTAATCAATTTTGTGATATTTAATGAAATAATTATCTCAAAAAAAAAAAAAAAGAAAAAAAAAGAGAAAAAAAAAGAAAAAAAAAAAGAAAGAAAAATATTGTACGTAAATAGCTGACAATGTAATATTAACAATTAATTTATATATATATATATCAAGTTTTTTCTTTTAGTTATAAAAAAATATTTTTAATTAACTCAAAAGAATACTATATGTGTAGATGAGATGGTATCTTTACATAGGTATATTTATCAAGTAGTAGATAATTTTTATTCTTGAGGAGCCATTGCTCTTGCTTGAGCTCTTACACGTTTCTCATATTCCAAGCGATTTTGACTGTAAAGTAAGGAAAGAAGTTTAAGCGTTCATGCTTGAATCGGCAAATATAAATGACGTTGTTGTATAAATGAAATACCAGTATATTGTGTAAGCTTCGGCTTGGGCTGGATCTTTTACATTAGGTTCGTTAAGTAAATCTTGTATACCCAAAAGGATTTGTTTTATTGTAATCGCAGGCCGCCAATCTTTCTCTTCGTCTAATAAGGAAAGACATACTGTACCAGATGGGTATACATTTGGATGGAATAATGGTGGTTCGAATTTGCATTTTGGTGGACTAGAAGGATAATCATCTTTAAAGATCATTCGTAATTTATATAATCCACCTTCCCAAGGAGTCTGTAAAGTAATACGAAATGAATAAATAAATCTCTTTTTTAAAACTAATTGAGCAATATGCTTACAGATTTTTTTCCTGGGATTGCACATTCCCAACTCATCAAATTAAGCGTACCATCTGGATTTTTAGTTGGCCTTGCTACAAAGCCCTACAATAACAACAAATTCGTATTAATTTACATAACATTGTGGGATATACTTCGATAGGTTAAAATTCATTTAAATTTCAATCGAATTTCGATGAATAATAAAGTCATCGACAATGAATATTTTTAACCTTAATTATAATTTAAATAATACGAGTTTGAATATTTCCTATCTTACATAAATATGTATGTTAGTAAAAAAAAGGCGCCGAATTTGTTAATCGTTAAAATACACGTTAGAATCTTTAAATTGTTCCCCGATAATAATAATCGATTAAAAATGAAAATATAAGATAAGATTTGATAATACTACAAACACTTACAAACGGATGATCCTTCCTCCATGCTTTTCGCTCTTCGGCGAGTCTTGCAATAGCAATGCCTGACATTTATCTGTAAGAAAATTATCGTCACTTACGTTAACGTAAGAATTTTAACAGGCGGGAAACATTTACAGCGCTCCTTGTTGTTAGAAAATTTAATATTACCACGATGAAGCTTTCTACTGTTCCTGACTTCAAATCACAGCCACCTTTTCCGTCGAAATCGCATCAAACACTTTATACCACAAGGATTAAACTGATACTACAGAACGCACTGATGTGTTCGTAAAAACCATAGACAGTAACCTTACTCAGGATATACATAAGATTACTGAGTGAACAAAACTTTTGTTAAAGATGCTATCGACCAATCACGTGATCGTATCTGCTAGTATTGCAAAATTAAATTTCTTGGACAAATCGTAATGTGAATGGCCAATCGGAAGTTACTATCGATTTGTCCAGAACGTTGATTGGTTGTTCATTTCAAATGTATAAATTATGGGTAAGGTTTAATAATCGCTTTTATAAAAACTATTTTTCCGAGTGTGGCATATAACGTGTAAATGAAGAATTAAATTGATGTCATAAAACAATATTAATACGTTTGTTCAAATCTTAGACTGAAATCGTATTTAGGATATACAGAAAATGATAGGATTTTTAATTTTGTTAAGAACGTGTGATTTTCTCGATCGGTAATACGGAACGAAATGTTTTGGACAAGTCGTGATATAAATAACCAATCAGAAGCTATTGTGAACACGTCCAGAACGTTGATTGGTTATTTATTGGAAACATGCATAATGAATTATAAATAAATTTGGATAAATCGTTATTATGAAAATTATTTTTCAGTGAAACGTATATATACTTTCTACATGTATTTTAATGTTATTTCAAAGAACTCATCTATTCATATTTAATATATTTGAATAATTAAATAACAGCAATCGTTAGATCATTAGATATTGCTTGTAAAAAAGTTTAACGTGTTTTATCATTTTCATATTTATCTATTAACAAATTTTCTTTATTAATCAGTAGTCTATTATATCGTATATATATACACACACACATATACAGATCAAAAACCAAATCTCATCTGCGTCTGCGCTCGTTATCATCGAATCTGTTTATAAAGAGTTAAGTCATCGGATTTTAGCTTTAGTCACACATTTACCGGCGACTAAAGAACAGTAGCTCTTTTCTTATCATTTATAGTGTAATTAAAAACATCAAAGTCAAATTTCATTATTTCTACATTTAATAATATCAATCAAAAATATATTGAAAAAAAGTTAATTTATATTTTACAAAATTTTTTATTTAAAAAAAGTGATAGTATATAGTACATCCATACACATATACATTGCGAAGAATGTGGTTAATAACAATACTGTAAGTGATGCTTCAATTGAAATTATACAAAAAAGAAAACAAAAAAAAAAAAAAAAAAAAAAAAAAAAAAAAAA
>NC_057708.1:694722-750524 GCF_014466175.1 Vespula pensylvanica | reverse complement strand
AAAAAAAAAAAAAAAAAAAAAAAAAAAAAAAAAAAAAAAAAAAAAAAAAATCTTCAATTTTAAAGAATCTTTTTTATTCTTTAAAAGATCTTTTAACTTGTTTCAAAGTATTCTTGAATTTAATTGCAATCGTTGGAAACGTTTTGAATCTTGTATTTTTTTTAAATCGCAAAATTTTTTTTTTAAACAAAATATTTCGTCCGTATGATACGAAAATGTCGAGACTTTTATTTGCATAAAAATTTGATAACAGTCTGTTAATTCTTAAACGAAATAATTCGTTGACGAAAAAAGATATTACAATTCAGAGGGATAAGAGAAAATGTATACGCGTATTTTAGAACGTGCGTATTTTCGAAGTAAACAAATTAGAGTCCAATTATTATTTCAATACATCTAAAAGTAAAACCTGTACTACGTATTACGAATATTTTTACTGTGATATTGCACCTTATTATCCCGTAATAATTTGACAAAATAAGTTAATATAAAGTTTACACGTTGTTGTAAAACAAGAATATAAACAAAACGTGAATATTACGTAAAGGACATCAAAGTAAATTAGCAAATTTTCGCAAATTAATTTTATTTTCTTTACACTTTTAGAAACACGTGATCCTAGAAACTTAATCTTTCGTGTTTGCATAGGTTTTAGTTTTTCTTGTTTACACGATAAAATAGATGTTCGATAAGATAATATTCTCTAATACTTGCATTAGTTTCTTTTTTTTTCTCTCTTTCTCTCTCCTTTATTTTATATATATATATATTTATTTATTTATTTATTTATATATATAATGACATTAATTTACGATTTCTGTGATCGTTCGAAATCGTAGATCGATGGTAGCCATAGATATAAATATATTCTACGAATATACTTAAGACTTAATGAAAATATTTTTTTTATATACAGGATGATAACATTCGAATCACGAATGATATTCTCACGTGTTTCAACAAAAGATAATGAAACTTTAGATTGCGATCGAATTAATTCGAATATTATTGGATTACCCGAATGTCATTTGAAAGAGAGTGCACATCGGCTTATATGTTTTGGTGGTATTGACGATAAATGGAAAACAGAGTCAGTAGTTTAATTATTATTAATAATAATAATACAAATATATATATATCAAAGAAACAATAAACAATATACATAAATATATAATTCGATTAGATATTTTGAAATAAGAGAAAGAGAAAAAAAATAATATTTTTTTAGAAATGAGAAAGTACACAATCTGGTACTGTGTAATTGGCCCAATAAAACTTTCGACCCACAAGAAGTTTTGCAAGGATTTCCATTGTTGCGAAAATTTAAAATTGTGAATAGTAATTTAACGAGATTGATGACATCTTTCCCTGAGGAATGTCAATTTCTTGAAGTAGGTGAAAATAGATATGTAATATTATAAATTAAAAGTTAGTTTAGCGTATACGCGATTATCGTTTGATTCGAAATCCCGCGCTTTACGAGCGCGGGAGATTTGAATCTGTTCAAATCACAAATTTAGAATTCACGTTTTTTTTTTTCCACGTTTCAATCGTTTTTTTCGTTTTCATTTTCTTTTCTTTTCTTCTTTTTTTTTTTATTTATTTTTTTTTTTTCTTTTCGTGTCTTCTCTCCTATCGAATTTTTCTGTCGAATTTTGGATATTTAATATAAATGTACAGATAGCAGAGAGAACCACGTTTCTGTTTCGTCGTGTTTCTCTTGACAGAAAGTTAATCTAACTCATAACAGATTGGAAGTACTGCCAGTGGGTGTGTTTGCAAATCTTTCGAATTTAAAAATCGTCGATTTGAAACACAATGATTTCAAGGAGATCGATCTAAAACTATTCAATATATCCACGTTGAATCACGTTTATCTTTTTGGTGAGAATCTGAAAATAATTAAGTAAAAAAAAAAAAAAAAAAAAGAAAAAAAAACAGATTAAAAATTTAATTAGGTAATCCATTGAAATGCACTGAAAATATGTCTTGGATTCTCGACTTGAGGAATGGATCTTTCGCTGAGAAAATTGTTGATCGAGAAAAGTTACGTTGCTCTGCTCCATATAATGGAAGATTACTTGTACCAGTCGTTGAAATTATTATGGTAATCTTAAAACTTCGTCATTTTCGATCAAATTGGATCGTTTGAAAAATTCGTAGAGAAACTTGAGAAAAGAATTCTAAATTTTGATATACCCATTGGTTAAAAATAAATATTTGATTGATCGTACACACATGTACGTATATATCATTCCTTTCGACGAGTTCGCGTCAATTTTTTTTTTTTTTTTTCAGGTAGTTCTCTTATAATCTCCTTTTTTAAATATTTGGAATTTTATTTGGCAATGAATCAATTTATATCTTCTTTTTTTTTTTTTTTTTTGCGAACCTTCGAGTGTATCGAACTTTTTGGAAAAAAATTTTTAAGAAGCGAAACAAGTCTTTGTATTACTCGTTTGAAAAAAAAAAAACAAAAAAAAAAAAGAAAAAACTTACGAATTTTTCGAACAGTCCGACAAAAAGAAAATATATAAAAATGAAGACGCGAAACTATCTCAGAATCTAATTGTTCATAGACATTGAAAGAGGAATGCAAGAGAACATTATGCGACTGCGAATTGGTTTATGTAGTTGGACGAGGTGGTAAAAGGACATTGAAACAATTAATGGCCTTTGCTTCGGTTAATTGTAGTTATCGTGATTTAACCGAAATGCCAGAATTTTTACCGGCCAATACTACCACTTTACATTTGACTGGAAACAAGGTCTCATTATTTTGAATCAAGAACATATTATAACAAATCATTGTAATAATTATTTTATAGGACTTTCATGATTTTAGATCAAGGATTTGACACCTCTAGTAAAAAATACTGTCTACAAACAAGTTTTGGATCTTTATCTCGATGACAATTTAGTTGAATCCATTGTACAATTGGATGGGTCCTATTGGCTCGATCATTTCCGTCTTTTGAGTCTTCGTGGAAATAAACTCTCAGATGTTCGTATTAATTATTAATTAAGATCATTTTTATGATCCTTCATTTTATTTTATTATCTATTATATTGAGATATTAAAAAAAAAAAAAAGAAAAAAAAAAAAAGAAAGAAAAGACACGTAACATGCTAATTAATCTCTTTTCTAGGCAAACTGAATTCGTTATCATTTTTTATATAGCCTTCGTTTTTTTCTGATAATTCTATTATTACCTTTTACGTTAAAATATTTCAAGGATGAAAATATTTAATATGCTAATGAATCTCTTTTATAGACAAATTAAATTCGTTATATATATATATATATATATATATATATATATATATTTTTTTTTATATATATATAGTCTCATTTGGTTCTGGTACTGTATTATTAGCCGCCATGTTGGAATATTTTAAAGAATCTCGAACACCTGATAATATTTAACATGCTAATGAATCTCTTAGGCTAATAAGTCATAATCCTCGTAAATTATATTCTTCGTTAGGTACCAACTTATGCATTGGAAAATGTTTTGCTTCAAAGTGGTAGTGTAGCAAGATTATATCTCGGTAATAATCCATGGAGATGCGATTGTCTTTTCACTCCTGGATTTCAGGTAATACGTCTACGTTATTGTTATTGTTATTATTTTTATTATTATTATTATTATTATCATCATTATCATTTTCTTTCACTTTTTATTTGCTTTTCCTTTAAAAATTAAATTTCCTAACGAAATATTTAATATGTGCACAATGCTCCATGAATTACAGGACCTATTGATTAGGTATACAAATTTAGTTCGAGATATAAACGAGGTCAAGTGTGCAGCTGTCAGCGGCGATGAGAATTCAAACAAACAGGTGACTTATTTGTTTACTAGTGTTAGAGTTCTACTAGTCAAGAAAATGTCATTATTTTTTTCCTTTTTTTTCCTTTTTCTTTTCTTTCACAGATCCGTGACTTAACTCGTACAGAAATTTGTATTTCATCGGATGAAAACTCTTTGATTTATCCATTAGACATTTTAAATATTATATTGGCATTTCTGATATTTTTAATTATTGGCAAACTTTTGTACGATTATTGGTCGTTCAAGAAAACTGGAAAATTACCCTGGATCGTATCTAAAATACCATAAAAATTATATACCGAGAATATATATTCTTTTCTTCTTTCTTTTTTTTTTTTTTTTTTTTTTGATTGTTATCGAAATTTTTTCATTTGTCAATTTTAAATATGTTTCTTATATCTCGTTATTGAAATATTTTTGATAGAATTGTTCAGCAGCAGACTTTTTCGCATTATGACGACTCACTCCATGTCCTGATGATACAAGAATTTATTTATAATTAATTAAAATGTACGATACGTATATAATTATATACACGTTTATATTTTTTACCTTCAACCACATGATTCAAAGCCATGCATTTAGCTACACACTTCACACCTTCATGCCTGTATTCCATTTCGGTTGTGTATCTTGGTGGAGGTCCTCCCTTTTTTATACAAAGCATGTAAACTTTTCGTAAAGGCGTCTCAATTGTATCGTCGTTTCCAAAACTAATTATCTCTAATATCCTAAATTAAAAAAAAAATATATATATATATTCATCGTGAGAACTTTTTGTACAGTTTTTTTTTTTTCAATTTTAATTTTTTTGTAAGAAAAGATTATTACTGTTCTCGAGATAATTCCAACAATTGTTTCATCTCTTTGTCATTCATCTGATGATCAGCTATATTTTGCAATATTTTTTTTGCTATACTATTTTTAGCCAGTTCTTCTGTATCTCCACAGCCGGTTGCTGAAAAAATAATTGTTGTACACGAAGCACAACATTTTTTGAAAAGAGGTATAATAAATGGATAGATATAATAAAAATAAAAAATACCAGAAAATTCTGATAATTTCCCGCTGATAACAAAACGATTGCATTTATTTTTCTCACAGTGACAATCAATATTTATGTCACATTGATTGGCATACTCTTCGAGAATATCCCATGGTGTTTTATTATTAATTTTTTCATCGCCAGAAAACTTTGACAAAAATATTTTATATAATCTTTTATGATAATTAATAAGAAAATTCTACGAAAATTATTCAAGTAATTTAATTTATTTCTATTAAATACCTGTCTTTCGTTTATGCTAGTTTTTTCAACGTTCTTATACATTTCCATCTCTTCTGAATCGTTAAAAGAAGAAGAACAATTTTCTACGTTTATATTCTCATTCCAATCACCCGAAGAGTGTTTCTTCTCATTCTCTTGTACTTTTTCGAAAACTTTTGTCACGACATTGTCTTTCGCATACAATATTTGTTCTTGTACGTTCTCCTCATTTTTATTACATGATACGACAACGTTCTCTGAAATTATTAAGAAAAAATTTATAATAAAAAATGAAAAAAAAAAAAAGATTTTTTTCTTAATTCTCTTAATTGTACAATAAACTAACTCACTAGTTGCATTATCGATTACCTTACCACAATTTTCAACATTATTTGCTTCGTAACTCTTAGATGAATCTACGATTTACGAAATACATTTTTTTTTTTTATTTTTATTTTCAAGCTTATGAAATTTCGTAGGAAGAAAAAAAAGAAAAAGAATACTTAATTCGAATGTTTAATTACTATTGTTTTCCTTTCCATGTTCTTTTAAATCGTCTTTCGAGTTATTTGATTTGTCGGCGATCAAAGAAGATGGCTGATTAGAGTAAATAGAATCAAAATCTGTATCGACGGTGGAGATACTGCTTTCCGAAATTTGTGTTTCAGCTGTGTTCGTCATGATGGCTACGTCTTCAAAAACCTTTTACAAAATTTTTTTTATTTATTTATTCGTTAAGATCAAGCAGATTTAATATATATATATATATATTATACATATAATTAAATAAACGTACATCAGCATCTTCTGGAAAAGATTCATCGCAAATCAATGAAATAATTTCATCGGATTCACCGGAGTCCTCGAAATTATTTAAATTCGATGCTTCTAAAAAAAGAATAAAAAGATCTTTAATAAAATAACCTTTAATATACGAGTTCTATATTAATTAATTTCTAACGATGAAAAATAAGAGAAAGACAAATTGTGTATTTGAAATTACGTGACGTCGTAGAAGGTTAATATTTGAATGAATATACTTTAATATATATTCTTTCGTACCAACTGATCTATTGTAAGGTCTTCTGAGTTGTCTCAGAAGATCATCCGCACGATCAATAACAGCTTCCATCTCGCAAAGAAGTGGTGCAGCATTCGGAAATCGTTTTGTTATCATCTTCCACAAGATGTCTGCGTTCTCCATTTTTTGTAACGACTTCGGTGGCCCAAATTCGTGACATTTTAATGTCCCGTCTGTTTCTAATTCTTCTGACATTTTAAATATCAAAATTTCTTTTCTCTTTTTTATTTCCTTGAAAGAATCGATCTTAATTATGGACGATGAATAAATAAATGGACGATGAAATCCAGGAATACGTCAAACTTGACATTTTCTTTATTCGGTCTTGGATATCAGACGTCAATAAAATTAAAAACTAAAACTAACAAAACACGATCGAGATTCGAAGATAATTATTATTTAAATAAAACAAAAAGATGAGAGAGAGAGAGAGAGAGAGAGAGAGAGAGAGAGAAGAAGAAGAAGACGAAAGTAGATTTTTTTCAATGATAAAAAGATACTAAAATTTGAATATTATTTTCCCGCCTTGGTCTTCGATATACGTAATTTCGATAAACAACGACATTAACGATCCTATCGGTAGAAATAGCAACTAGAGATTGTATTGGATTTGAAATTTTCTATAGGTTATGTATTATTATCAAAAAATGGCGGCAAAAGTAATAGGCGGGAATTGCAGTGATCGAGTATGTTGCATGCAATCGTTTGTGATTAAAAAATAATTATTTATTTATGATATAATTAATTAACAATGAAGAAGTCTAATTTATTTCAGAAAAAGGTAACGATTTTCTGTCCTTGAAATTATTGTCTACGTGCATGATCATATTAATATATATTATTAAAAAGATAATTGGGCTATATAATAATTATTGTATCTTATCATAGGTCTCAAAGAGTCCAATTGCAAATAATTCACAAACAAAAATTAATTCATTTTTCTCAAGGACATGTGAATTTAATAAAAGTAAAAATATTCAAAATGAAGATGTACTTCCAGAGGTTGAAATAATAAACAATCCTTCTAGTGACAATACTACTAAAAAAAGAAAGAGATCTGACAATTCAGATTCAGGATCGAATTCAAAAATGAGAAGTAGTTCTTTTATTGACATCGATCAGTCTTTTTTTAATAACGATGTTAAAATCATAGAAGCGAACAAAGAAAAGAATATGGTCTCTAAGAAATGCAGTAATAATTCGTTAAATATATCTAAGGAAACAATAAACGTATTAAGTAATTCATTAAGTCAATCAGAATGTATTACGAATGATATTATTGTCATCAATAACGAAGAAACAAATTTAAGTCATTGTCATAATATTAAAAAAAATGATCAAAAATCTAAACTTAGTACAAATAGTATAGATATCATAGAATCCAGTGAAATTTTCAATGACATAGATGACTGTGATGAAATAAATGCAGAAGATCTAGATGAAATATTTGATTGTGATTGGAATATAGATTCGCAAATAAATCTAAATTCCTTTCAACGATGTGATGTTATCGAACTGCAAAAAAATTCAAAATCTATGATCCTAAAAGTACAACAACATACAAATCTAAAAACTTTTGCAACGGTAACATGTTCAGGATTTTGGTAACTATATCAATTTCTATCGAATTAAAATCTTATAGTCTACATTATTTTAATGTGAATTTTATAAATCATTTTTTTTTTTTTTTTTTTTTTTTATATATATATAAATTAAGGAAAGATGTGCAGATTAAAGAAGGTGATACTATAATGATACAAGCCAAAAAAGAATTACAGAATTGGATTGTGGATAATGATTACGGTTATATCATCATACAACCTGATACATTAATTTCTAGTACAACCGTTGTCGGAGGTCTATTTTGTAACAGACGAGCAGTATTAAGTCAAATGTTTAGAAAAATAGAATCTTTACCACATTTAACATCTAGTCAAACAGTATTAACAATTGGAAAAATAGTTCATAAACTTTTACAAAAGGTATTTAAATTTGTAAACTAGGTAGATCTTTTTAATACGAATCTATAATGTTTTTATATTTTAGAGTTTAACTGAAAATATTTATAAACTGTCTGATATTATGAAGATGGCAGAAGATGAGTTGCAGTCAAAAGATACAATATTTATGCTGTACAGTACTCAATCTTCGTTTGAAAAATGTAAAGAAGAGGTATTTTCATATGTACCGAAAATATCAGAATTTATTCAACATTATGTTCATGGTAAAATGAATACGCATGAATATTGAAAACTAAATTGTATTTAGGATTTGTAACTTCATTTAATCTTTTAAAATATAATTCAAATATTGTAGGTACAAAACAACAAGCGATAAGTAACGAAAAAAATAATTTCAAAGGCAAAATCTCCGAGATATGCGATATCGAAGAAAATATATGGTTACCTAAACTTGGGATCAAGGGAAAAGTTGACATAACGGTTGAGGTCAAAATTAATTCCCGCAAAAAAGTAATGCCTATTGAAATAAAAACAGGAAGACCGTCTTTCTCTCTAGAACATAGAGGTCAAGTTATTCTATATATTATGATGATGGCTCTTACTGGCCAAGACACAGACAGTGGATTGTTATTATATCTTAGGTATTGAATATTTATAAAAAGTACAAGGAGAATGTTCAAATATATAATTGGAGACAATTAAAATCTTAATCATATATCACAATAGATAATGAAAAATAATTTAATATTTATTCTATGTACAGAGATAACAGTATACGTGAGATTAATTGCGGTCGTGCCGAAAAAAGAGATCTTATTTTATTAAGAAATACTCTGGCTGATTATTTCACTAAAACAAAAAACATAATCTTTTCTTCTGACTTAGAAGATGCATTGAAACCTATGCCATTACCGGAGCCTATAAATTATTATAATAGTTGTCTTAAATGTCCTTATAATAATTTATGCTGTGCATATTTGACAAAGGATGATACCTTACAATTGTCCGATTCTCATGGTCTAGTTAAACTCGGTAAAGAAATTTTAAATGAATTTGAAAATGATCATATAGATTTTATCTTAAAATGGGTATCTCTTTTACAAATGGAAGAAAGCATGCAATCCGAACAATATATTATGAAAGACATATGGACTCTAACACCAGAAAAAAGGTAATTTCTTAATTATGCTGTACATTATAATATAAATAGATTAAAAAAAAAATTACTGTCTATTTATAGAGAAATGAAAGGAAAATGTATTAGCAATTTAAAAGTGATTGGTAAAGTTACAGAACAATATGACAAATATAAACATTTATTTGTTCGCACAAATGGAGAAGCTATAAGTACTAAAAGTATTTGCACAGAATTTGTACAAAATGAATATATTATTGTAAGTACAGATACACGAATAAATATATCATCTGGTTTTATAATACAGATAAAAAAAGATGCAATTACTGTTCTTTTAAACAGGTATGTCTTAACTATTATAATATCTGTTATATATCATGGTATTTCAAAAAAAAAATGTTTATATTTAATCTTTTAATATTTTCAGTGACATTACGAAACGTAATGCAATTGGAAACTTTCATATCGATAAGTATGCTTCCACAAATTTTTTTTTAACTCTATTTGCAAATATTGGAGGCTTGTTATACGATAATGAAGTATGCAGAAAATTACGAAGTATTATTATAGATAGGTACTGTTTGAAAATTAATATATTTTTTTTAATTAACTTATATATATATATAAAACATTCATATATAATATAATATCAATTTTAGAAAACCAGCAACGTTTCTTGCACAGTTACCACGCTCAATTATATTCAAAGTTGCAACGATATTACAAAGTTTAAACGAAGTTCAGCAAAAAGCAATTCTTAAATGCTTGGCTGCCAAGGAATATGTTTTAATAAAAGGCATGCCAGGAACAGGAAAAACGGAGACAGTTGTGACCTTGATAGAAGTGCTATTTAAATTGGGCTTCTCGATAATAGTGACATCGCACACTCATAACGCAGTAGATAATATTCTTCTGAAATTATTACATAAGAATATGGATTTTATACGGTTAGGATCATCACATATAATACATCCATTATTAAAAAATAAAAGTGAAGAATATTTAACATCAAACTGCACGTCAGTCGAAGAATTAGAATCAGTATACGCAAATAAGGTATAAGTAATTTCTTATAAAAAAATAAAAAAATAAAAAAAATATGTGAAGATTTTTATATCAATGTTATATATTTTTAGAATATTGTAGGAGTTACTTGTTTTGGAGCTCATCATGTACTCTTTGAAAAAAGGACATTCGATGTGTGTATTGTCGATGAAAGCACTCAAGTAACGCAAGCAGCAATTTTAGGTCCATTATACTATGCAAATAAGTTTATTCTAGTAGGAGATCCCAATCAATTACCTCCTGTCATTAAAAGCAAAACAGCTAGGTAAAATATATATCTGTTTTTATATGTTAAATACCGTTGTAATATTGTATATGTATGTAACAATCGCTTATATTTTTCTTTTTTGCAGAAACCTTGGTGCAGCAGAGTCTTTGTTTGAGAGATTAGATTCAGAAAATAATACCGTTGCTTTAACAGTACAGTATAGAATGAACAAAAGTATTATGAATTTAATTAACAAGTTAACATATAATGATGAGTTAAAAGCAGGCAATGAATCAATAGAAAATGCAACATTTGTATCACCAAATACGAGGGTAATTAAATATTTGAGAAATGAAGTTTTTTTTCAAACAAGGCAGGCTCCTTTCTAAAAACAAATTATGCTTGTATATTGTTTCAGATACCATCGTCGAATGAAAGATGGGTAAGAGCAGTATTATCGCCTGCATTAGACGATTCTGTAATTATATTAGATACAGGCTGTACTCAGGACATAACTATAGATTTTATTCATAAACAAGAAAATATTACGACCGATCAAGTGTGTTCTAATATTTGGGAAGCAGCTTTAATTTTATATCTGGTTAAAGCTCTATCTCAGGTAATCTTATTGATTATTATTAATGAATTATATCTCTTTTTTCTTCTTTTTTGTTAACATAATTTCATAATCAATTTATTTTTATAATATAGATCGGCATAACCTCTGAACAAATTGGTATAATTGCAGCGTATAAAGCACAAGTGGTTTTAATAAAAAATTTGATAAATTCAGAAATAGAAGTAAATACCGTGGATCAATATCAAGGACGTGATAAGAATATTATTTTCTATTCGTGTGCAAAAAGTATCAAAAAGAAATTTGACAAAATGCAGGTATGTTATACGTTCCATAAACAATGATCACGTTATATCGAGATAGTTACCATTCTAATAATTTGTTCACACAGGATACTGGGATATTAGAAGACCAACGACGTTTAACCGTAGCTGTTACACGTGCAAAACATAAATTAATTATTATTGCAGATAAAAACACTATAAGCCAATATACGCCATTTATGAAACTTTTTAATATAATCCAAGTAAAAAATATAATCAATGTGAATGATGCTTCTTATGACTTTACTTGGGAATCAATCGCCAAATCGTTAAAGGAAAATATGTGTTGATAAAAAGTTGAATGAATCTAATATTATTATATTAATAAGTGTCGCATGATGAATGGAATGTTACGAAGATAATATTAATATTTTTTATACAACAGTTTTTATATCTTAACATAGAAGATTGTGATATAATTATTAATGTTTCTTATAAAATATCAACGTTTTTATGTTACGACTTGACATTTATAATGGATGATAATAAAAAAAGATCATTTATTTCTTTTTGCTTCTTACGTATTACATAAAACTCCATTTAAATATTCGAACGCGTCGTTTTCTTTTTCGTTGAGTGTTGTATTAAACCTCGAGACAGTTGATTGGTCGTTGGTTCGATCGGCACAAAATCGATATATCGATGATACGTATAACAACTGTTCAGTTGCAAACTTCTCGCCATTGAAATATATCGAAATAAAATAATAAAAGGAATAGAAGAACAATAACAATTGTTTTATAATATTAATCGAAAAATAGAAATAAGAAAAATACAAGAGCAATTATGATAATCGAATGATTACAATAGAAAGTATGGTATTAAACCGAGACAAAAGAATCGAGATAAAATAATCGAGATGGAGAAATCGAAATTGGAAGAGCTTCGATAATTGGTACGTTACTTGATTCGAGATGTTAGTAGCGCGCTAGCCTATGAAGAACTGCATCGCGTTACAGACACGTAAGAGTGGGGAGATAGACGGACCAATGGGGGGAGTGAGGTAAAGAAGAAGGGGGGATGATGGCGGCGAAGAAGAAGTGGGGAGAGAGGAGAGGAAAGATGATCGCGGAGAGAAAGAGGTGCGGTGTTGCGTGACTGACTGCGAATCCGAGCGTGTGTGTTTGTTGTGTTGTACGAGTTTTTTTACCCCGCTTTTTGGAAAAAAAAAAAAAAAAAAAAGGAAATAATAATAACAATAATATTAATTATAACATTAATAACAATAATAAGTAAATAAATAAATAAATAAATAACTAAATAAATAAATAATAGTAATAATAACAACAACAACAACAACAACAACAACAACATAATCAAGAAAAATATAATTAATCGGTAAAGAGAAATACGGTGAGTGTGTTTTAAGAAGAAAAATGACGTCCTACATCCAAGTCGCCGAAGACGAGGGAGAAGAACCTATAGAGCTGCCTACCGAGGACGACAGCACGCTTTTATTGACCACCCTATCTGCTCAATTCCCCGGGACGTGTGGCCTTAAATATCGCAATCCAGAATCCCGGACGATGCGTGGTGTACGACTCGTTGAGGGACGGCTTCATCCACCTGAAAATGGTTGGGGCAAGGCGATCTATTTCTGTGTATTTCCGAAAGGTGTGTATCAGAGAGCAAGTGTGGCGTTAGGTGCTTTAAGATGCCCGAAGCCTTCCCCCTTGTACGTTTGGTGATGGCGTATATATCGTATCGTATGACCGTAGGAGTAGGATCAAAAGTATAGAGCGAACATTTTTTTTTTTTTAATATATGTATATATGTATATATGTATATGTATATATGTATGTATGTATGTATGTATATATATATATATATACACCACGTTTCGACGAGTACACGGCTTCGATCGAACATTCCTCGTCGATTCGTGCCATCGTACATTTTTCAAATTAAATTTTCACGATTTTTATATTATCTTATCCTACCAAGACTTACCTTTTTTTTCGTTTTCTTTTTTTACGCGCTTTCATACGATATTTATCATCGTCTTATCTAGACTTTGTTATATCTCTCTTTCTCTCTCTCTCTCTCTCTCTCTCTCTCTCTCTCTCTCTCTCTCTCTCTCTCTCTTTTTCTGTCCTCTCTCTCTCTCTTTCCTTCCCTCTCTCTCTTTCTCTCTGTCTCTCTCTCTCTCTCTTTTTCTTTCTTTCTCTCATTTTCTTTTCTCTCTCTCTCTCTCTCTCTCTCTCTCTCTTTTTATAATTATTTCTTGAACTCATTATTGTTTTATTTAAGAATTATAAACGCGGTAATTCATTCGTGGTAATAATCGGGACCCAACGCGTGACCGGCATTATCGTGTTTTTCCTTTTTTAGTTTCATTTCCGGAAAATTAAACTTACTTTATATTAATGATATGTATGTCGTTATGTATCATTAAATAATGTTCTAGCTATGTAATAAAGATAATATATATCGTTCTTCACATTTTATTGTACATGAATGGTATTACTGATGAATAATTTATAAATGTGAAATAATATTTTATGAAGATAGAAATTTAATGATCTCAAAAAAAAAAACTTATGTATTATTTATCCTTTTTCTTTTCTTTCTTTCTTTCTTTCTTTCTTTCTTTCTTTCTTTCTTTCTTTCTTTCTTAAATATTAATTTTTATAATGAAATATTAAAAAGAAAAGAAAAAAATATTTACATTCGCGTAATAGCTGGTACTGAAAAGATTACGAACATTTGTACCAGTGTTTCCCAAACTATAAAAATCTGCTTATTCCTTGACTAACAAATAGTTGGTATGTTTTCCATGGTGTTCATCAACCATAATAGGTACCAATAACATCGACTTGTAATGTATTCTTCATATTTTAATAAATTTTTACAGCTTTTAGCTCCTTGATCGTGCATCTGTACATCCTTGGCCATACCTACACTGTACATTCAACAGTTTGGTTAACACTGGTCTATGAGATTGTTAACAAAGCATAGCAATAGAAAACTAACCGATAGAAGTAAATGTTTGTGACATCTTTTCAGAAAACAAGCGTAAATCTGATGACAATTTGGAAAATTCCACAGCTAAGACAAAGAGAATGGAAACAAAGTTGCGTTGTACAGACTTGATCGTACTGGGCTTACCATGGAAAACTACCGAGCAGAACTTGAGGGAATATTTCGAGGCATTTGGTGAAGTTCTAATGGCACAAGTAAGTTGTATTCCTTCCTTCTTTTTTTTTCTTTTTTTTTTTTCTTTTTTTTTCTATTAATTTATTAATTATTACTTTCTTATTTGTTTTTTTTTTATTTTTTATTTTTTTCCCCTTTACAGGATTTTTTTATTACCTTATTTATATTTTGATAAAAATGTGTATGTTTTAATTGAAGTTTATAATCAATCGTGTGTATGTGCATCTGTGTGTGTGTGTGTGTATATATATATATATGTTTACATTTTTTAATGTTTTACAAAATATGTATTAGGTAAAGAAGGATGCAAAATCTGGTCAGAGCAAAGGATTTGGATTCATACGATTTGGAAGCTATGAATCGCAGTTAAGATGCCTTGCTCAACGACACATGATAGATGGCAGATGGTGCGATGTCAAGGTTCCCAATAGTAAGGTAAGAACGACAATAAAAGCTAATAACTCTTCTTCTTTTTAACATTTATTAGTCATTTAAAATTATTTCCTTAAACTGCCATAAAAACTGTAAGTGCCCACATAGATAAATAATTTGTACAAATGATCCTTAGCCCTGTACATATATTATAATTGCTTTATTTCGTTTAAATATTAGTTATATTTCATATATATTTATATTGTGTATCTATTGCATTTTGATTACATACAAGTGTTTTGCCTATGTGAGAAAATTTTCTTTTTTAATGCATGTGTTTAAAAAAATTATTATTGGCATATAAAAATCAGAAAATCATAAGACGATACTAAAAGTAATAAAATAAAACTTATAAATTATTCCCTTCAAATGTTTTTGTTTTTTTTATATATATATATATTATTATTAAAAATAATATAATTTAAACGTTAATTTTTAGACAAATATCTTTATAATATATATGTACAGGTATAAGACTATGTACAAGTAAATCGCGTCATATGATATTTTGCAAGATATGAAAAATGAATGCCAAAAAGTATATAAAAAGAAAAAAAGGAAAAAACCAAAAAAAAAATTTAGAAAAAAAAAAGAAATTTATCTTTCTTCTTAATTGCTATAAAACAACTTACAGAGGCACAAATTACTTTAGTAGTTCTGAACAATATATATACATATATGTATATGTGTATTTATAATACAGATATATATATATGTATGTACATATTTAAATACGTATGTGTATATCTGTGTATTTTAATACATATATACACATACGTATGTCATGTGTATAATATAATATATACATATTATGTGTATATAAGATTATACACACACTTGATATGGTGCAAATAGATGAATGCGTGAAACTTTATTCACATGTATGTGGTACACAGCAAAATTGATGTTTTGATAAAAAAAGAAAGAGAAAGAGAGAAAAAAGGGAAAAAGAAAAAAAAAAGAATTTTTTTCAGAAAAGATTATATATAAAAAAAAAAAAAAGAAAACCAAAAATAATTTCTTACATTTTTTTATTACGTTTCAGTATTATTGATAACATTCGATAATATTACGCGGATAAAAATACTGCTGCATGTTTTACACATGTGAATTCAGTTTAATGATTCTAAGTGGTAAATTTATAAAGAGTAAATGCAAAATGTGTGTGTACGCGTGGATGTTAACTGAGTGTGAGATTATGTTGAAGAATCTTTGGGATATTTGTTTGTTTTCATTTGTATATAATACAGTATGCTTTTGACACAAAATAGTGTGAAAATCTTGGAATGTTTTGAGATTGAAGTTGTCAGTTTAGACGTGGATGTATGGTTAAATTATATGAATTTCCGAATCATAAGTTCTTTAAATAACATTATATGTATTATATCTTTATCCTTTTGAAGAAACGTAGTATAATATGTTAATTTGCATATCAGTGATGATTCTTTATAACACCATTTAACTCCTGAGTTAGAAGAAAATTAAAAAAGAAAAAAAAAAAAAAAGAGAAAAAGAAAAGAAAAGAAAAAAAATTAAATACTGTCTTAATCGTGATTATTTTCAAGTCAGGAATATTGGAAAACAATCAACAGTGCACCTAAACACTTTCAACAAAAAAAAAAAAAAAAATGTAAAGTGTGTTAAAAGCTGAAAGATGATTCATGATACGATAAACGTTTGCATGGCGTTAAATGTATGATTTCTGAAGTACAAGGAATATTGTAATGAGTATGATCTTGTGTGATAGTGTGCGTGAGTGAACAAATTTTTTATCCACATATGATGTACGACTATAGTACTTATCTATTTCACAATTATTTTATTGGTTTCTATATAGTACAATGATTATTTTACTTTAATAATAATAATAATAATGATAATGATAATAATAATGATAATGATAATGATAATAATAATAGCAATAATAACAACAACAGTAATAATAATAATGATAATAATGATAAAAAGAAAGAAAGAAAAAAAAAATGAAAAAAAAAAAGAGAAAAAAGAAAAGAAAAAAGAAAAAGAAATAGTATTATTTGCTACGGTTTGCAGAACACTATAGATTTATAAATGCTGTGGGGTTTCGTGTACATTTAAAAAGTAGAGCATTTAAAAGCTCAAAAAAAAAAACATTAGCGATGTTAAGTATGATTTTAGTGTATCATCATGATATCCAGAAATGTATAAACATTATGAAACATCATATCCAGACTTACTCATTCAATATAAGTTTCATGATATCCATCACTGTAATAATGTGCATTATTTTGTTCATATATACAATGATATAATGTTATTGCAACAACATAATTTCGTTGAACTGGTCATTATAAAGTATGTGGAATGATACTATAAACTACGTTTTTCAAAGTTGCTGCGATGTGAGAGTGCGTATGTGTGTGTGTCAATTTACAGATGAAATAGTATGTTATTGTCGAGGGCTGGTGTGTCTGGTTCCAGAATATTGATGGCTTAATGATGGCTCGTCAGTATGATACGAGTAAACACAATGAATGCTACCGACCTATTCCGGTTCATACGCCAAGTAGTCGACGGATACCTGTGGCAAAAACGTATGTGAATGTGAATTCATCAGATACAGGAAATATGCCGAGATATGAGTCGGAGTATGACTATAAAACAACGCATTATCCGTCGTATCCACCTAATTATCCCTATGATGATAATAAATATAAATACGAAGGACAAAGTTACAATGCATATGAAAAACCTAATTATTCTACGTATGAGGATCCAGGATATGATAGTAGAAACTATATGGTGCCTCATGCAACAACTCCCAATTCAACTTATCCCTCTGATGCAGAATATTCCAGATATCCAAATTACGAAGGGCGTGCGACATATTCTATTATGGAAACACCAGATTATTCAGAAAAAGGCAGATACAATTATGGATACGATAGAAGTTATTATGATGCGGATGGTAGATATGTTTCCGCTGATTGTAGATATCCTTCAGATGTACGGTATTCAGAAGTAAGACACGCTGAAAGTAGAAGCGTTACTGAAAATAGAGAAACAGATTGTAGATATACAGTGGACAATCGTGATATAGATAGAAGGTATACTGTGGATGGTAGAGAATCTGATAGCAGATATCCAATTGAAAATAGAGAAGTTGACAGCAGATATGCAGTTGATGGCAGAGAAGTGGATAGTAGATTTGCAGATACCACAAGATATCCAACAAAAGAAAATTACTACGATCGCTATTACAAGCATCGACCATCGAGGGATCACCATGTTTCGGATATGTCAAGATACTGATGAGTTTTGTTACTACCGTAAATACATAAGTCATGGTTCAATGGGAATATCAAATCACAAATTATAATATAATTTGTGAATTTTTTTTTCTTTTTTTTTTTTTTTCTTTCTCGTATAACAAAATATTCTGTAAATATTCACTGTTTTGTCATTGAATATACCAATATTCTAATTGAGCTATAATTGTTGCTAATAAGAAAATAAAAAAATATATATATATATATATTAGGAATAGTAACATATTGACAATGCTGATCATAAGAATTAAAATATAAAGTAAACAAAGTTATAATAACATTATCAATATAATTATTCATTCAATTTTTTTTTTTTTTTTTTTTTTTTTTTGCAATATATTTTATTCTCCTTTATTAGTATAAATATTTGTGTAATTCTATTGTTAGCATGACATTTATGTGCTTTTGAAAAAAAAAATTGTGTTTGACGTACTATGTTTTAGCAATGTAAATATCTTTAAATATAATGCTTGCTTCTTCAATATTTTTCAAGTATGATGTTATACCCATTGATACTATTGATTCAATTCATTGTTATTTACAAAAATGTCATATGAAAACAAGATATATTTCTAGATATGTTTTATTGCGTATTTCTAGATGTTTTTTCTTCTTTTTTTCTTCTTTTTTTTTTTAAGTCAACAACAATTTTTCTTATTAATTAATCTAAGATTAAACAATATTGTTTTAGTAAGTAATATTAATTACAACAAATTCTAATTGCAATAGTATTCGAGGGAAAAAAAAAAGTAAAACCAAAAAAAAAAGGTTTATATAAAATATTCTCATTGATCTATGACCTTTGGTAAAAATAGCAGAAATATTTTTTAATGAGACTAGTAATGCTTTAGTCTTCACAATAATATTTTTATTTTGTCATATATGTGTTGATTCGTATTAAGATAATGTAACATAGCATGAGATTCAGCATTTTACATAAAAAGAAAAATATACAGACAAGATATTGTACAGATTTATGCATGAATTTACAAGGTAATAGTATCAAAATAATGATAAAATGCAGGGATCTAAATGTAAATCGAAAGGCAGTACCTTTTTGAATTTTTAATGAGATAAATATCTGTTGTAAAATTTATATAAAACTTGTTGTTGGTGCAGATTAATCGGTATCGATGCATCAATAAAAATAATCGTAAAAATATTCGGTATGAGTAAGTGAAAAGGTTGAAAGACAAGAAAAAAGAAAAGAAAAGAAAAGAAAAAAAAAAAAGAAAAAGAAAAGAAAAAGAAAAAAAAAATTAGCAAAGAGAAAAAAAAATAGAGAATAAAGAAAAAAGAAAAGTAAAAAAAAAAAAAGAGAGAGAAAGAGAAAAAAAAAGAAACTAACGAGTAAATACGATCGGTTTGATTTTGTCAAAGTAAATCTTTTGCGTAAATCGCTTATTGATTTTTGATTTATTTAGAGACTGTGAATAATGTGCACTGTACACAAGTTTTAGTGGATAAAATGTGAATATGTTGTATATGATTGACTGATTGTGCGTTTGTGCGTAGGAGGGAATGATTCAGCAAGTACCCTGCAAGGTATTCGTGGGACGCTGTACAGAAGACCTAACTGCAGACGATCTACGCGACTATTTCTCCAAATTTGGTGAAGTTACGGACGTATTCATCCCAAAACCTTTTCGCGCATTTTCATTTGTTACTTTCTTAGACCCAGAAGTGGCTCAATCTCTCTGCGGAGAAGACCACATTATAAAAGGAGTTTCCGTTCATGTCTCTAATGCAGCGCCGAAATCAGACGGCATTAATAAGAATTTTAATAACCAAGTGAATTCAAACGTACGTGGTAGGGGAGCACCTGGACCGGTAGAAAACAATGTACAGGGAAACTATCAGGGAAACAGGTACATGGGCCATTCGGGTAATAACATGGGTCCAAACGGTTGGAACAATCCAGGCAACAGAGGTAATTTGGATATGCCTAATCTTCAGGCATTGGGCATTACCGGTCAGAATAATGGAGGAGGCGGTGGTGGTGGATTATCCAATCCATTGGCAATGGGAGGCTTAAATTTATCGGCATTACCAGTAAATCCTGCGTTAGTGGCGGCTGCATTAAATCAAGCATCCTGGGGACTGATCGGTAATCTTCAGAATCAGGGAAACGATCAAGGATATTCAAATCAACCAGGGCCCCCAGGTCAACCACCTTCAGGCAATAATAGTATTGGTAATAGCGGTAATTCTGGGTTTCTTAGTTGGATGAATCAAGGGGGCGGCGATGGCAATACGGGTAATCCTGGTACTGGTGGTCCTGGTCCAAATAATCCAAACGCCTCCCAGGGTGCTTGGCAAAATCATCCAGGTCAACGTGATCAAAAATCTAATACATTTCTCAAATACGATTAAACTCGGTCGGGACTCCGAGTCTACTCGTAAAAGGAGGGTCCGTTCCTTTAGTCCCGAAGCACTAATGTTGAAGAACAGCAAAGGTCAGGAAGTTAAGGGTACAAAGCAAACAATTTACAAAAAGAACCAAAGCTTTCAGTGACATTACGATGGAAAAGGACGGCTATATTGTATGATCGTGCGCCGTAATGTGGTCGGTTCATAATAGAGCGTGTCGGATGATACTTTCGAATCATTGCACGTCATTACTTCAAAAAAAAAAAAAAAGATATACTATGACCCTCTCACTCTCTTACTGGCTTGAGAAATTAGCACAATAGCTTTCACGAACGATACGGCCTGCATGTCTCTTACGGATAGCTTTGATCATCTAAACGTGCAAATATGTGTGGTCTTCTTTACGCGTGTGATCTACTGAGCTGAGTAAAGTGCATTGGAGAGAGATAGATGATTGTGAAACTTTTGTAATGAGAGATAGATGAGATTATGTAGTGTTTAACGTATATGTGTCTGAGGTAACATAATGATCGATGCAGAGTGTTTAATGTAAAAATATGAAGTAAGTTAGTGGAACTTAATAATATAATTATATTTTAACTTACCAATACTAGTTCATTGAGTGACTATATAGGAGTTATATATAGCTTAATGAGTTGATGAAGTAATAGGTTGCTGATGAATAAGTTGTATCCTCACATTGATAATTTACAGATTTTTCTTGTACAGGTAACAGAAACAGTTAATTGAGAAACATTTGAAATTTTCATTCTATTATATATTTTATAATGTTGCAGCATTATATACAGATATATACGTATTTATATATATATATATATATGTATATGTATATATGTATATGTATATATACATTCACATTATCTTAAATCGGTCACATAATGTGAGCTGCACATTTATTAATAACCAAATATTAAGTTCCGATGATTTCTTAATTCCATTAAACGTTATGAATGCTTGAATACACTGCATATAGATTAAATGTCTTTGTCATAATTTTATATGTGACCACATCATTGAAAAATCATTCTTACCCATATATTTTTTAATTATTGTACAAGATAAAATGATTGAGAACTTTTTCTTCTGAAGAAATGAAGTGCATTGAGACTTTCTGTGGGTATATGTGTTGTGCGTTCTTATATATACTTACATATACTGAAAAAAGAAAAAAAAAAAAAAGAAACAGAGACGTACAATTTTGTGGGTATTGTTGTCATTAAATATTTTCATTATTTACACATATAACATATTTGAGCATAATATTTGTTACTTGCATTGGTAAATGCAGAATATGCTCTTATGTTTGGCAATTACCCTCATAAAAGTATACATATAGAAAGTTTGTTTCATGTGCATTCTCTTTTTTTTTCTTTTTCTTTTTCTTTTTCTTTTTTTTTTTTTTTTACACGGATATAAGATATATCGTCCAGAATTTGAAAAAAGAAATTATATTAGAGAATAACTGTTTCTAATGAATACTATTTACTTAGGGTGGAAGTGAGTGGGTGTGTAGTCAGGATATGCGTGAGGCTGCGTATAGTTTGGTCGCAGCTACCTGAGATTTGCATAAAGTTGTTTACATTTTTCGTAATATTTAGTGCGACACACAAACAATTATTACGTGTGCAAGTATGATTAGTATTTTACATTGGTGTGCGGGTGTGTCAAAATTATTGATTGATTGTGTGTGAAAGGAAGCATTTGGATTGGTAGTTGTTTCAATTGAATGAGTCGAGTAAATTCAAGGATTTTATAACTCTCTAGTGCTTCAAATTTTGAAGGAAAGTTTTGTGATGAAAGACTTGATAATTCTCTTTCTCTAAAGGACAATTTTACAGGTTATGGGTGTTTGTTTTCCAAAGATCAGAATAAACAATGGATTTCACAATTCACAATTGTAGTCAATAACTTTAACATACAAAAAAGATGATGGCGCAAGAACTTTAGAAAAGCATATATTTCATAATCTCACTGTATGTTTCATTGAAGTTATCTAGATCTGCTATTTCAGAATGCTAATATCTTATGATTACATTGTCGAAAAATAAAAAAATCCTTATACATCATCTTTCACTGTTGTGCTATTTATTTGATACATAAGCATTGATGTAGCAAAATGCACCTTACTTGACTTATATTAAGATTCGTACTTCTCTAACGTCATTTAGAGAGCAGGAATCTTTGATAAGGAGTATATAAGGTGTTTTTACTGCAACACTGGTTATATAAAAATTTAATGTAAATCACCCAATTTACACTGTTTCCTTCTTTACGATGAAGTCTATTTCTTTTTTTGCCTTTCCCCAAACTTCGTAGAGAAACACTCAGCTTACTTTGAGAAGTCTAACATTCTCATCACTTTTTATTCAATGCAGGGATAATTTCATAGAGTTTGAATCTTTATCTGAATCGGTGTTTGTGTGTATGTCGATGAATGATTTTGTTAATAGTGATCGATAATATGAGAACTACAGGCATGAAATGTTGAAAGAAGTGTATTTAACACGAGAAAGAAAAAAAATGTTTGTTTAATGGATGAATAATGTGAGGTGAGCAGTGAGTCATATTGCAAGTCATTTGAATGATGCACAGTCATTTGTGTGTTTGATATGTCTTCTTGGCTGAAGTGTTTGAGTGTTTATATAGTTAATGAGAGATGAAATTGATAAAACTTTAAATAGAATTTATTTGTTGAAGTTTTAGATTTATGATCTGTAAGCCATATTTAACATACGAAGACTGTAGCAGAAGAAAACTTTTAAAGTACAGTTTGCGAATCTTTTCTAGTCTATTACAAATAATGCCTGATTTATTTCAAATCATTGGTTGAATATGAATGAATAATATGTGAGATTTGTCGTACACACATTCAGCGAAAAATAATAGAGCATCAGTAATTCTTATAGTTATTTCTTTATCTAGGGCATTATTCATATAATTTAATGTTTCCCTTATGATTTTATCAAGTGCATGATTGTAGTAAGTTCTAGTAGACCAGCTAAATAGAAATTAGGAAGAAGTGAAAGTGATTATTAATGGAAGCATGTCTTGAGTAAAAAAAATACAAAATAAAAAAAAAATTAAAAAAGAAACAAAATCGAATATATGCAGATTTTTCATGATGTTTGTAAATAACTGTAAAGAATTGTAATATTGTACACGCATTTGATATTCTCATCTCTTAAGTGATTGCGATGATAGAAAGAGTGAGCAGTGAATGGGTTGTTGATTCTAACGATAACAATGTATATTTTTTAAGAAATCAACTTTACAAGTATGTTCTATGATTTAAGCTTATTTTTAATCTAATAATAAGCAATATTGAAATTCAATAAATACATACATATATTTTATGTATATACACACATTTTATGGTATACAAAAGACAAATCATTGTAATGTAATGAATATATTTAAAGGTATCGTTAGAATCAAAAATCCTCAAAGCAGTAAATAATAATTCTCGACACAGACTTTTTCGAAACAATTTGTGCAATACTGAAAGAATCTTTTCCATCATTTTAATTTTTATTTCTATGTAAGATAGTGCTGAACATTAGAAAATACAGTTATTATTCCAGCACCTTGAAACCGGCAATTGTTGCTTAACATAAAAATATATAAAAGGATAGAAAATGAAGAGAGAGAGAGAGAGAGAGAGAGAGAGAGAGAGAGAGAGAGAGAGAGAGAAATAGAAAAACAGTAATCACGAGATTATGTAAATCTTGCGAAAATAGATACGAAAATGATTATCGTGTGTCGATCTTTATAAATGAAAAATTGACTGCGTTCATATAAGAAGACTGAGTGAGGTCTGTAAACAATATATGGATGGAAAACAAACGTACTAGTCCCCTACATTTCATTATCTCAAAACGTGTATCTCGTATGAAATAATAAAGGAAAGTTAACGAAAACGAAACTTGTGACAAAATATGTGTATATATCATGTAAACAGTTTCATTCGTTAATCGTTTATTGAATACACGATTCGAGTATGAAATGTATGTTAACTCTCTGTAACTCAATTTTAAAATTTATGATAAAAGAAATGTGAAATTTTGTTTTAATTTATACGAAAGAGATATGAAAATTTATTTTATTAGATATGCACTACATTATACAAACTGTGCTTTATACTTGATAAAAATTAATTTTCTATTATTTGGATTAATAATTAATTTTCTGACGATAAAATGTGATAAGATTGAAAGTGTCTTTAGAGTTATATCAAGTTATAGAGGGTTTAAGGGACTTGGAAAAAATATTTCAAACATTCTTGGCATTATTTATTCATTTCAAATGAATTTTGGTTCTATTCATTAAAATTTTGATTACAGTAATCTTTAATTTATATTAAATGGTTTATGTCTAAAATGTTTGAAAAAAGTGACATTGCTAGAAAGAAAATCTTCTTTCAGAATATTGTATTTAATTACAGACCAGTAATTCTATCAATGAAAAATTGTGAAGGAGAGAGATAGAGAGAGAGAGAGAGAGAAATAGATAGATAGAGAGAGAGAGAGAGAGAGAGAGAGAGAGAGAGAGAGAGAGAGAGAAAGAGAAAGAGTGTGCGTGTGTGTTACAAAGAGTACGTTATTTATTATAATCGTGTGCAAAAAATTTAATTACAAAGAAAAAAGAAATCGCCTTTACTGATCCATGAGAGTCTGTGGAAATGTTGTTTCCAATATGAATTCTTAAGATACTTCTTTTTTTTGGGGTATGTGGTAATAATTATATCTCCTCTACGTCCTTATTTAACGTGCAAATTTTGTATCATTGATATTGATGTAAATATCGAGTGAAAGAGGAAAGAAAAAGGGAAGCGAAAGAAGAGCGAGAATGAGCATGTTTTTTTTAATATATTTTTTTTTTTATTTTTTGGATTAAGCGACACACGACCTTATTCTGCTCCTTTATTAATATTTCCAATAATGAGCATAGAGAATGTGAAGTTTGCTCGCCAAGTATGTTGATAAATAAATGTGGGATATTAATCGCATAGTTTCAATATATTTTTTTATTATACGTACTTCAAATATTATTTTTCAATAACGAAATTGAACTTGAAATTGTTCGTATTTCTTTGTATCATTAATTATAATAGACATATAAGTATGTCTGGTCGTATTAATATTTATGGTATAAAAGATTTTCATAATTATTATCTCTATGACGATCATAGATATAGGAGATTTGCTTTATCTCATAAGATTGCAACTACTTCGTTGCATTGTCACACCCGCATAATTCTTCTTTTCTAATCTTCATTCTACTATTTATAGGAGAATAAAATATTTGTAATCACAACAGGAAAAAAATTACAGGTGAAACTGTGGAATTCAACTGCCTGCTATCCTGATTTTCCTTACTAAAGTTTTTTCTTCTAGGATACGACCAATGAGATTATGTCATTTTAATGGAATACAATTGAATTTTCCATTGACATGATGATTTTTCCAGTAGATTCCTTTTATTTTATTTTTTTTTTTTTTTTCTTTTCTTTTTCAGTACAATCTTTAAGATATTATTTTAAATTTTGAAAATTGAGGATTCCAGTATAAGATTATATTTGAAAGAAAAAAATAATAACGATCATTAAAAAAAAAAAAAAAAAAAAAAAAAAAAAAAACATTAAAAAAATAAAAATAAAAAAATAAAAAAAAATATAGAACAAAAAAATTAAGGAAAGGGAGTGAGGGAGAGAGAGAGAGAGAAAGAGAGAGAAAGAGCGAGAGAGAGAGAGAAAGAGCGAAAGAAAGGGAGAGAGAGGTGAGAGAAGTGAGAGAGAAAGAAAAAAGAAGTTTACGTGAAAAACTTGGATGTGCTGCGCCAGGCTCGAGAGAAGTTGTATTAGACGTTGAGAGCGAATGGATTTGAAAGCATGGATTTTTTCGTAAGCGTGTTGTCAAGTTATGATATTTAATCAGAAATATATAAAAGATTACTTTTTCAAAAGGGTCACAGATTTGTTATAAATTTCTTCTTTTTCAGGCCTCAACTCCTACATGCAAATGGATAATCTTCTGTAACACGCAAAATTTACATACGAAATTGCAATACCAGTTGCCTGAGAGAAGGGATACTTATACTTGACCGAAAGTGTTTTATAACTCTCGGAATTCGTGGTGAGTCATTAAATGTTATTAATTTCTTTCATTAACTTTCTTTTTCTTTTTTCTTTTTAACCCGATAGATTTATGATATCTTTTTGTTACTTAGGTCTGCTTATAAGTAAAACGAAACAGACAATTCATTGGTATATGATGATGAAGAATCTTAGATGTAATGTTTCATATTTTTAAGCGCTTAAATTTACTTCATTTACTTCAACAAAAAAAAAAAAAAAAAAAAAAAAAAAAATAATAAAATAAAAAAAAAAGGAGTTATTTATTGCAAAAGTCAAAATTGATCAGTATTAAATTCTCAATTTTATTCTTTTTTTTTTTTATTATTATTATATTTGTTATTGTTGTTATTGGTTCTGCTTATAAATGATGATAATTTGTTGGTATAAGATGAAGAAGAATCTTGGATATAATTTTGAATATCTTTAAGTAATTTTACATTGGAAAATATTCCTGAAATATTTTTCAATAGTTACAATATATTGGAATATATATACAAATGTGATATATTCTTTATTATAACAATCATGTTAAAACGAAACGGACATTGCCATAGATCATTTAATCTTCTTAACTGTGATTAAACTTTTATAGAAAAATCTCCATTTCTTTTTTTATAATCAATATTTAATAAATTATTTTATACAATGAATAAGGTAAACAAATATATAGTATTTAAGAATGTTTACCAATTTTTTATATTGATTTTCAACTTTACAAAATATTTATAATAAAATTAACGCCATTTTGAAATTTTTAAGTAAACATCATTTTACATAAATATTCTGTAAAATTTCATCTAGATCGATTCAGTCATTTCATTAATTTTTAATACAAAAGTGTTTATCAATTAACTTGTCACCATTTTGGCAATTGTCAAGCGAACAGTTTGAAATTTTAGAAAATAATAACATTGTATCTAAGATTTAATTATATTTGATTTAATCAATTCGTTATTATGATCAAAGAACATTTAAACATATATATATATATATACACACACATAAATAGATTTAGAAAACGTCACGATTAGCGTAGAATTTCAAATATAATCTTCTTAATAATTCATTCAAACATATAAACGTATAAACCTTAATATTTGCGCATAAAATATATAATACATATAACAATGAAGTAATAATAATGTTACTATTAGAAAAATTAGACATACATTCTAACTACTTAAAATATCTATCTTTAATTCTTCGCATCAAGCAATGTAGACTTTAAATGACTGAAAAATAATTAACACATGAGGCATAAATAACAATCGTTGTTTTTTAAGTGATAATAAAGTAACGATCAAACAAAATATCAGCAATAAAACGTGCGAGATTATAGGTTATGTCGAATCACCAGATACATATATATCAAATAGCGATGGATTATTATACATATTTATGTATAACGTAAAAAATGAAAACGATCTCTCTTATTGCATTTATCTGTATGTTTATATACGAAGCTATAACGACGACAATAACGACAGAAAGATAAAAGATGAAAACTCAAGTTTTCTTCTAATTGAGAATAACATTTACAAATAATTATTTTCTAGGCAAGAGAAATCACATGTTTTTCCACAATCAAGGAAGATAATCTCTTGTCTTATTATCTTTTATCTTCTTAACGAGTTCTTCTTGATCACTACTAAAACGAATTAAAACTACACTCAGGAAAAATTACGACGTCACTTTCGCAAATGCATTGATCGAAGCGCCTCGTAGCGTCACTTTTAGAAAACTGTCAGCTAGTATCGAATCGAACGAGTCACGTGGTTACGTGGTCACGTGCGCATGCGTACATCTATGCCGCCATGTTTAATTATAAGGCGATAAATTGCTTAAAAGAAAAAAAAAGATCGGTCAAGTATAGATATTGTTTAAGATGAGCAAATATTGAGCAAACATAAATAATCATAACATAAAAATCGTACTAATCTGATCGAATATATACGTAGCGCGAGCAAGATCTACACATATGATTTACATGTTTACTACTTGAGAAATTAAAAAAATAAAATAAAATAAATGTTTGTAGTACTATATAATATAAATGTTTGATTATATAATATATAATAAATGTGTGTTTAATTGCATAACAAGAATGACTTATTATTATAAACCATTTATTTTATTTATTTAATTTAATTTTATTTAATTTAATTTTTTTTTTTTTTGTAATAATCTCAAACAAGTTGATAAAGATTAGCTTATTTTTGTAAGTAATTATAACAAGTTATAAATCTACAGATGATGAAAATCCTTTTTCATCTCTATTTATCAGATTTAAATAGAATGGAAATAACGCATAATATAGAAAATGGTAGACAGTTAAAAGTTCAATTTTTTTAAATCATTGAAACAAATCATGTTATAAAAAGTATCTTTTTGTAACTTCTTATAACAATTTTTCTATTTTATTGTTCTTCAATGTTATTAAAATATTAATCAATTCGTTTCGATATCAAATCAATATTAAAAATATCTTGGAATATTAAAATAAAAACAAGAAATATAATAATCGTTATTAAGCAATAATTTTTATATCACTTGTTATATTTTATTTTGTCAGCAAGAATATACGCTTATACATATGTATATACGAAAAAGTATACATATGTATATATATATATATATATATAATAGTCCATATAGAATACATTCTTATATATGAGATAAGTCGATAAATGTGTATTTGTCGGTATAAAAATTATTTAACATATAAAATATAGCGATAAAATATAGTCCAAAAAAAGCTATGATGAAAAAAAGAAAAGAAAAGAAAAGAAAATGAAGTATATCGACCGAGAAAATTAACGGAAATGTCAGTCTCTCTTAAGGTTTGTATTGATAAATGGTATTATCCAAATTATAATAAACTATTTGTTCGTCGATCCAATGTCGAAGTTCAGCGACATTAGCATAAACACCTGGAGTTCCATCTTCGCCACAACCAATACCCCATGCAACGATTCCAGCTTGAACATATCGATTAGGATCGTTCTTTAATGGACAAACCAAAGGACTTCCACCATCACCCTATAATAATAATAATAATAATAATAATAATAATAATAATAATAATAATAATAATAATTTCTGATCATATAAAAATATTAAGAATAATATAACGATGAAATACTTTGCACGTGTCTTTTCCTCTTTCACCACCAGCACAAATGAAAGTACGATCCAAAACGAAATATTTTCCTAATCTGGTCTGACGTAAAGTATTTTGACAAGTATCATGAGGAACGATCGGTAGATCTATCTTTTTCAGAATTACTTGATAATGACCTTCCTTGCCTAAGAATTAACAATTGACATCGATTAAACGTAAAGACAAAAGAAATTGAAACACCAAAGAAATCAAAATGATCGAATAATGATTGAAGAAAGATTTAATCTCTTTACCGAAGACATCTTTGCCCCAACCACTGGCAAAACATCTGCTTCCATCGAACACAGAACCTTGATCGGGAAGACAAACGACGTCAACGTTCTCAGCTAATTCGACTGGTTCAGAAAGGATCAATATGGCAGTGTCATTGTAAAGAGCACCCGAATGGAATTTCTCGTGTACTACTATAGCTTCTACATTACGATCTTGATGAGCATAAATTTCATTTTTCGTTTGTGTATCCCATTCGCCTGCACGTACTCTAAGCTCCGAAGGTTTCTTTCTGTTAAATGATATAACGATGGTAAGAAAAAAAAATACGATTAAAAAATAGAATATAATTATAGAGTAATAGGAGGGATCTCTCTACGATTAATCATTTACCCATTGACACAATGTGCAGCTGTTAAGACAGCTCTAGTATGAATAAGTGCACCACCGCATTGATAAATGTTCAATTTTTGTCCTTCATTGCCAATACCTTCTTCTTTAATTATGGCTACCATCCATGGGAATTCACCAAATTGAGCTTCGTTATCCATTGCTCCAGTAATTCTGAAACCAACACCATTGGGATGTCTCTGACCACAACCCTTTCTTACTACCGGTGGTGGTGTAACTGGATCCTCGTTATTCCTTACAAGATCCGGTGGCTTACAACAAACGTCCAAATAATTATCACACGATCCAGAGACTCTATAAGAAAAGAAATTTCAATAATGGAACGTATAATCATCTGTTAAGTTCAAAGTAATATTCTTTCGTAGTTAAATATTTGGTTATTCATTATCAAACGAAGTTACTTGCGTCCCAAAACAGTCTCATGCGAATTACGATTTACTATTTTCGATGATCGAATCCAAATCGAAGCCGATGTTTAAAGATTAACAATTTTCCCATGCATAAATAATAAATGAGACGATATTAAAAATAGAGCTTCGTATGATGATTCCTAGAAACCACAGAATTATTATCTAACGATCAACGAATACAATCATTTCATTTACTTCTCCGTTTCTAATTTAAATTGCTAATAATTTTTTTTTTCTTTTTTCTTTTTTCTTTTTTTTTTTTTTTTTTTGTATAAAAATAATACGAAACGATTTTACTCTCTTCTTCGAAATCTTTTCCTATTCATTTTCAGAATTTGTTCGGGAAAAAGATTATTCAAAAGACGACAAAAAAGATTCTTCTTTTCAATCGATCTCTTCGATAATAATTTTGCTATCGATTCAAAATTCGTACCCTTTGAAATATTTTAGATATTGTTAAAAATATCTTAAAAAAAAAAAAAAAAAAGAAAAAAAAGAAAAAAACCCATGCAAAACCAAAAAAAAAAAAAGAACCAAACAAACAAACCAATCACGTACTATAAAAAGTATTGAAATCCAAATAGAACTCTTATCAGAAAAAAAAAAAGAAAAGAAAAAAAATCAAAAGCATGCCCAATAAAGGATCTCTTCCTGGGATAAAAATTCGTGCAATTAAAATATAAAACAAGAACAATAGACAAGAAATAAAAACAATAGATCGAACACTTGTTGTGTCAAAGAGACTTTTTTGGTAACGCACTCACCCCGCAACATTAATATCTTTATCATCAAAAGCGGACCTGATATCGATGATGCCAACTCCATCGTTTAAGATAGTACCGTTTCTACATTGATAATAAGGTACGCATTCGCAATCGTCTGGTTTATTAGTTGGATTATTTTGTGTACCAAGAATCGTTCTTTGAGTGGTAACGTCTCTGTTCTTTAAAGCATTCTCAATGAGAGAATTTAAGTCGCCATTATTGGATGATTGAGTTGTTGATGAAGGTGGTCTACCGAAGACGCTGCTGATCAAATTATCTAAATTTTTATCTTCTTGTGGTAATGGTACGGCTAAACATAGAGCGATACAACCCAAAAGTGACACCAATGTCTTCATCTAGAAAAAAAAAAAGAAAATTAATAAAATAAATTAATTAAAAAAAAAATAACACCTGATTCGAAGAAGAAATATCCAGAGATTATTATTAATCGCTATTATAATTCTTCTTTTTCGTTTCTTTTTTTCTTTTTTTTGAACTCTCAATGCTTATGAAAGAAGCATCGCTTTGCGTTAAGATCGTGGAGTTAATAATTTCGTTTATCATTATTCCTTTTCATTTTATTATTCTAATTAATCATTCATGAACACAGATACAACAACGAAAAGTTTATATCAAACTGATATTAAATTCTTTTACGAAATTTCCAAGTATGTTTTATCAAAATTGTTTTATTATTATTATTATTATTATTATTATTATTATTATTATTATTATCTAAAATAAGATATACGTATAAAATAGATTTTAGTGCGTGCGTGTGTGCATGTATATATGTATTTAATCATGTCTATGATATAAGCCGTGTAATAATGATCGCTTAAGACCTATCATTATATTTATGTAAATGATTTCTTAACGATAACCATCAAGAACTCAAAGCATAAATAATGTTTTCGTTGTTCTTCAATTTAAAAAAAAAAAAAAAAAAAAAGAATTAATGAAGAAAAAAAGAATTCTTTTAACGTCCATCATAGATCAATACGATAGATAATATAATACATCGTTTATGGCAGAAAATAATTACGCAAACATTTAATATTACTAGTTAGTCGATTGCTAGAGTCTTCTTGAGATTATCGAGAAAGGCTGCTTGGCATTGACCTTTCTCAAGGACAACCGATATAGAAACTAGTATATGGAAAATATATTAGTTAAGACATCGCAATAATCTTAACGATTCTCACCTTGTTATTTGTTTATTCTGACAATGTGAAATAATTAACAACAACAAAAAAAAAAAAGAAGAGAGAGAAAAACTGTACATTAAATAGCAATTAAAATACGATACGAGGTCGAATTCGTGTGAGAGGAGAGAGGTCATCGATGTTAATAAATCGGAAAAACCGATTTCTTCATGCGATTCTTATCGAGACAGGAAACACAAATATCGACAATCCTAAATTATAAGATAAAGTGTAGATATATTGATGGAGGAAGAAAAAGAAGAAGAAACGAGAACGTGACTAACATAATTCGCGTATTTTATGTAAAATTATCGATGCACGTGTACGGTAAACATTGACATATACATTCCTTTCAAACGAATACAATTATTAACATTAAAAGACAATATTGATTTTTAATGTACCGTATGAAACGATGAAAATTTTCTATGACAACGATCGTCGAAAGATTTATCAAACGAAAAGAATGAAACGTAAAAACAAAGGCGACATTTTGTAATACGGAATATAATACAAATAATTAATCTCGTACTCGAGATTCTTCGAAAGCTCGATAAATCAAAATATATTTGTTAATAATTTCGATGCGATAAACGTCGTCACGAATGTATTTGTTTTTTACGAACTTGTAAATGTTTATTATCTTTTCTCTCTCTCTCTCTCTCTCTCTCTCCCTCTCTCTCTCTCTCTCTCTCTCTCTGATCGAACGAATTTTCAAAACGAAACGTCGATATTAGAATCGTTACGAAGAAAAAGAAAAATTTCGCTTACGTTGAAAATTTGTACCGTTGTTTCAGGGTGGCAGGGTGAAATAAAAATTTAAAAAAAAAAAAAAAATATAGAAAACACTATATATTCAGCACAATATCACACAAAAAAAAAACAGCGACCCTGAATTCCGGAACTCCGTTTCCTGATTGTACGTGTAGCGTCGTTAGTAGTACTTCGTGTTACTGTGTGCTTAACTTCTACATTTTCTACTCTCTCTCTCTCTGGTTATATGAGAGAACTACTCCCCACCATCTTAAATGCAGAAAACTTTGGTATCTCCTCAGATGGCGTCTCTTACGTATATCGTTCAAGAGAATCTTGTATATACTTATAAAACTAATGTCTGTCTTGTTTCTCTCTCTCTTCCAGATCGTGGCATTCCCCACATTACAAAGTTCTGACGACTATCGTATCGTATTAATCGATCACATTTTACAAAGAAATTGTTTCTTTCGATACCCTTTTATTTCCTCTCTTTTCTCTCTCTTTTTTTTTTTTTTTTTTTTTTTAATTAATCGTTAAAAAATTTTCTTTTCCTCGTTCGAACGGAAAAAAGTCGTTTAAAAAATAAAAAAAAATAAAAAAACAGGTCAAAGAACGAAATATATATATTTATATTTATATTTACGCATAAATTAAATAATTTATTTATAAATTATAATGATTTATCGTTCGTAAATTATAAATTTATAAATTAATAATTTACTTATATTGTTGTTGTTATTATTATTATTATTATTATTATTATTATTATTATTATTATTATTACTGCGGTTGTTGTTGTTGTAAATTATATCTTAATGTAGAATATGTTAAAGATGAGTTTTTGAAAATATTTTATAAAATAATGAGTTATAAATAATATAGAAAATTTAGATCTGCGTTAAAGATATTATCAAATTAACATATATATATATATATATATATATATATATATATATATATATATATATATGTACTATGTATTACAGGAATAAAAGGTTTGAATATTTTTGGAAATAATTTTTTAATTGTCCTTGTAATATTATTACGGAAATATCATATTTATCGAACAATAAAAACTTTCGAAATTACGTAACACACAATTTGAGGTGTTTCAGTCGGAACGTAATATTTTTCATCGAAATTAAACGGGGAATGGTGAACGAGGAAAAAACTTGCGCCTCGATTTCGCATCGACGATGATTACATCATCGGATTTATAAATCCGATGAATGGAATTACCGATTTTTTGGTGTTAAGGTCAGACTAAAATGATCACTTTTGTCCTCCGACGTGTATTCCACGAAATATCTTCGACTAAATAACGTTTATACGAATACGCGTATATATATATATATATATATATATATATATATATTTTATTATACCGAGTGTCCTTTTTACAAAGGATATACGGTCAAGTATCTTCGATCCAAATGCCTTAAAAAAAAAATATTTTGAATAAAAATTGATAACTTTTTGAGAGGAGAAAAAAAATATAATATTAATCGTCATAAAGATGTCATTAGCAATCTTTTAATTATATTTTCATCGCTATTTCAACGAATTATGACGTCAAAGTTGATAAATGAAGTTTCATAAATCGTTTAATAGCAATAATGCCTAGAAGAATTTTCTTGTAAACGACTGATAATTCATGAATTAATATTTTTTTTTTCAAAATATCGATTTTCCTATAAAAAAAAAAAATTCTTATGATTATCTTGTATCTTGAGAAAAGCGTTCTCTATGAAATATCTATCATAAATATTATATTACATTGTTCCTCTCACAATCTAACTAATTTTTATTCGATACACTTGTTTATAAAATCAATTTGATCATATAGTTTAAACTGAGACGGTATGTATAAAATTAAATATAAAATAATTATATAATAATTTATATACATATATATCATCATCATCATCATCATCATCATCATCATCATCATCATCATCATTATTATTATTATAAAAAATGATATCTTAATATAGAACACTTTGAAAGATAAATTTCTAAAAATATTTAATAAAATAATAAATTACGAATAATATGAAAATTTAGATCTATGTTAAAGATATTATTAGTTAACAATATTATCGTAATTAATCTAATTTTGTATATAGAAGATATACATTAATCTTGATATATAGAAAAGGGGTCACGAAAATAATACAACATCGCATGCGAGTTAATAGTCATTAATGATGACTCTTGTTGATTCGATCGTTGACCACGGATAACGACACTATTGCGAGCAACAGTATTATTTCGCAGATGTTGCAATTGCGTCTGTTTTATAGTTTGTGTTATCTGATTGTACGTTTACAGAAAACATCGACTTTGTCAAATGAAAAACGAATACAATGAAATAGCTCTTTTATCTATGAGAAAAAAGAAGATAAAAAAAGAACAATAAAAAAATCTTAAAATTCCAAGAATATCTAAAAAAAAAATATAATAATAATAATAATAATAATAATAATAATAATAATTAGGCATTGTTTACAAAATTATAAAGATATATTAATAAAAAATCTATGTATATATATATATCCATATAAATTTTTCTATCGTCATAAAAATAAAGTTGTAAAAATAAAATAAAAAGGAAAACAAAAAAGAAAGAAAGAGAGAAAAGGAAATAAAAAAAGGAATCCAAAGATTCTACGAAACGATATAAAAATAATAACAATCGGATATAACAAGTGACTTAGAAAAAATACCACGTATAAAAGAATGACGTAAAAAAGCGTCACGTTTGATTTTTTCCAAGGAAAATAATAAGTCCATATATGTCAATAAAAGAAAATCTAATATATACACGCACACACACTTTATTTTTTATCCTTTAATCGTAAAAATAAACGAAGATCTTAAGATTCTACGAAAAGAAACTAAAAAAAAAAAAAAGTGAAGAAATTAATAATTATAATTACACGCTCTAATAAATGATGCAACAAACAATTATATATATTTATTTCAATAATAAAAAAAAAAAAAAAATCTGATATACTTGCTTTTTTGATCATAATAAAAATAAAAAATAAATAAATAATAATAATAATAATAATAAGAGAAAAATATAAAAATAAATAAATAAATAAAAGAACGATTGGACGTCGTAAAAATACAAAGAAAGAAAAAATAAAAAGAAAAAAAAAATCTTCCACCGTGACAATGCATCTTTGTACGACACATTGCCGTGACCAGGATTCGAACCTGGGTTACTACGGCCACAACGTAGGGTCCTAACCACTAGACGATCACGGCTACTGGAAGAGTTGAGGTTAATGCGCAAAATCGTACTAAACAACCTCGTTCCATGTGAACTCAAGCGAATCTTATTTCATCTCGTTCTTGTTTAATTACCTTGCAAACTATTTTACCAAGGTCGATTTTAACTACTCAGATATAAATTATATTTTTACGTAAGCATCCGTAAGATATTTTTAATTGTATATCCGATAGAGAGCGGATCGAGGGATGGAAGGGGAGAAATAATTGACTTCATAAGAAATTTCAATTCTCGATTACGTTACCGAAGATTTCTTAATAATAATTATTAAAAAAAAAAAAAAAAAAAAAAAAAAAAAAAAAAAACTTTATTAATACCGTACGAGTAAGATATTCATTCGTTTAATCTTAAAAACGATAGAACGCACGATTTCGTACCGAGTGATCAAACGAAGAAAGAGAAAAAAAAAAAGAAAAAGATAAAAAATAAAAATAAAAATCAGATCGACAAAACTAAATATGAAATTTTTTATTTATATCGATAATAACTACCTTGATGTTTAATATTGTACACCATAATTTGCGAGTTGTTGATCGATCCATTGTTTGTGTTGAGAAACGCTAGTATAAACAGCAGGTATATTAGATTCGCCACAACCAATACCCCAGGACACTATACCAGCCTGTAATAAATAATTATGTTTTATGTAATTTAACGAAGGTGTTTTTGTAGATGTTACACGCATACATACATACATACATACATATATATATATATATATATATATATATATATATAAAATTTACCTGAATAAATTGTCCAGTGGCAGTTGGACAAACCAAAGGCCCACCACCGTCGCCACGGCAAGTGTCCTTGTTAAGTTCACCACCAGCACAAATGAACGAACCATGTAATAAGAAGGATTGTCCTAAATTCGTTGTCCTTAAACGATTTTGACAATCTGATCGTTCTACGATTGGTAGATCAACTTTTCTTAGCTCTGCTTGATATTCACCGGATGAGCCTTCATATTTCAAATTTTAATAACAAGGGAATATATTTGAATCGTGAATTTTATATATTCATTATTTTGTTATGATATTTAATTATATAAATTAAAGAGATATTACCAAAGGCACTACTGCCCCATCCAGTTCCAAAACATCTAGTACCAGATGAAAAAATCATTCCTTGTTGTGGAAGACAAATGGGAATAATATTTGTTGCATAGTTAACTGTTGAATTTAAAATCAGAATTGCTATGTCATGAAACAAACCGGCATTATAATAAAGTGGATGAGGAATGATTGCTTTTATTCCTGCTTCTTGAATCGGTTCGCTATTATTTTTCACATTCCATTGTCCAAATCGAGCGACCAATGCACCATTTTCTTGACTAAACAAAGAAAAACAAATAAGAAAAGACCTTATTTCTTTTTATGATTAGTTTTTGTCTTATGAAAATTAATCTGGATTATATAAATATTATTTAGATTGTTATAAGTATAGTAGCTATTTTAGTACAAGTATTATAATATTATAATTGTATTAAGGTTTATCTTAATTATACTATAAATTATAGTATTACTTAAAAATTATAATACATGCTGTACTGTAATTAGTATAAATTATTATAATTATACTGTGCTAAGAATTAAATATGAGAGTACAGTATATAATAATTATATTACACTATTACGATTAATTACTAAATATATATATATATAATAATTATATAATTATATCAATGCAAGTATAACATATCTTTAAAAAACTCAGTTTCGAATGCGAAACAAAAATGAATTTTGTTGAAATCTTATTGAATGAAATTAAAATTAAAAAAAAAAAAAAAAAATAGAGATAATGCATGAGTATGCGAGTTATAATTTTACAATCCTTATATACCTATATATAATCAACGATAAAATTAAATTACTTTGTAACGCAATGTGCAGCAGTTAAGACAGCTCCATTATTGATCATAGATGCGCCACATCGATACAGATATTTACCATCTGGTTGTTTCGCGAAAAGAGATACCATCCATGGAAATTCAGCGAAATAGGTCTTACCTGATGATGTTGGATAAGGTGTTGCTAAAAATATATATATATATATATATATATATATATATATATATACGTATACACTTAATATATTACAAAAAAAAAAATTAATTCACGTGTATGCAGATAATTAAATAATACTGATAAGATATGTATCAATATTATACCAGGTGCATTAGCTGTACCACGAATACCGCATACGACTTGAATATCAAGAGGATCTATTGGATTATTAATAACAAGATCACGTGGACCAGCAGAAAAATCAGAATAGACTTGATTAGATGCAATGATACCAGCTGGTCTACAACAAACTTCATCGGCCGATGTACAAATAGTAAATCTTGGATCGATAATACCAGCTCCATCGAGATTAACGACATTTCCTTGAGTACAGAGCCAACTTTTGACACAGTAACAGGCATTTGATGTACCTGGGAATTTCATTTGTCCAAGACCATTAATAATAACAGTTGTATCAACGTTGGTGATAGGTCCACTCCCTTGACAGCAATTATTATTATTATTATTATTATTATTATTATTAAGACAATTAATTAATTGTGCGGAATTAAATATATTCGTACCGGATGGTATAACGATATTAGCACCGTTAGTACATTGCAATGTGTTCCCGCAAATAACGCAAATCTGTGCTGTCTGAGGTTGTACAGTAGGTGTGATGATAGTTGGTATTACGTTAGACGTTAATCTGCAACAAACCTGTCCAACACCTGGACAGAGAGATGTCTGTTGACGCGGAATAATAATACCTTCTCCGGATGTACCAATTATTACAACATCTTGAGGATTGCATTGCCAACTCCATACGCATATACAATTAATACCAGGTATTCCAGTAGGTAGGATAGGGTAACCTGTTGGAAAGATTATTGGAGCCGTAGGTTGCATAGTTGTTACGGTGGTAGGTGGTGTTGTAGGAGATGGTGTTGTAGGAGATGGTGTTGTAGGAGGTAGTGTTGTAGGAGGTAATGTTGTAGGAGTCGTAGGAGGAGCCGTTGATGGTGGTTTAGTAGTCATAGTAGTTGGAGTGACAATAGGAGCTGCAGTAACGTTAGGTAATTTGCAACAAACTTCGAGATCTCCTGTACATCTTCGATACCTATTTAAATATCGAATTAACATCCGTTTATTTATTTATTTTTTTTTTTTTTTTAATGATACAAATCCCACAAAATCTCACCTTATGTCTATGTTTCCTGTTCCATCGATGATCACTGTAGTATTAGGGTCGCAAAGATAATACGGTACACAAATGCAATCCGTAGTCGGTGGAGTACTAGTGATTTTTTCTAACTTTTCCAATTTGAATTTGTGAAGATGAAAGAAGGAAGGTACTATCAATCCGACGATCCTTGATCGATCTTCGATAAATTTAACGTAGGACGAAGAATTCACCGACGATCTTTCTGTTGATGTTACGTCGATCGTTGTCGTCGATATTAACGCGACGATTGTTAATGAAAAATAGTTGCGAGACATGACAAACAATTCTCGGTCGTTTCTACTCGACGGTTCAACTTCTATTGAACGATTTTATTTTTTTTAACACGAACGTGAGAGTTCTATATTGATCTATATATATATATACACGTATATACATACATGGACAGGATGTAGTAGTACTTTCCGGTTTATGGGAAATATCCAGATTCAGATACGAAGCTCTAATAGCGTTTGCTTTTGTCATGAAAGTAAATTACTGATCGAAAACGTAACGTGAATGAACAATAGACACTTGCTGTTATCACGCATGTTATTTTATTGAAAAGTAAAAAATAAAAAATAAAATGAATATATGACAAAATCCGAATAAATCGTATGGATCATTGCTATGTATCGATATATGTGTAACAGATTCAAATCGTCACAGTGATTATTCGACAAAAATATTAGGACCAACCTGGCGTGACGAACGTCGATCTAATGACCTATTTACTTAACATATAAAAGGGAACGCGGTTTGATTTGTGTTTTGAGAAAGAAAAAAATTTAAAAAAAAAAAATGACACGTGTAAAAACAGAATACTTTCTTTTTTCTTTTCTTTTTGTTTCTTTTTTTTGTTTTATATATATATATATATATATATATATATATATATATATATATATATATATATACCAAACAATAATATTCATAGTACAAAATTCACACATAAAAAACACTTAATTAAATATCGTAAAATTATACATCAATAATATTAATAATATAATAATAATAATATAATAATAATAATAATAATAATAATATTAATAATATTAATAATAATAATAATAATAATAATAATAATAATAATAATAATAATTAAATAGCAGTAATTATAATATATGTACCAAAAAGAGGTATTTATCATGGCGATATTGCAAAAAGTTACATAATATAGTAACAACCGATTTTATTACTGGTGACATATAGGAACATTTGTAAAAGCAAAATTGAAAGATAAACAAACAAAAAAAAAAAAAAAGTAAATCTTTTCTTTTTCTGGCACTCATTTCTTGAGCCAAAAAAGAGAAAGGAAATTAAAAAAAAAAAAATATGCATTTAGCACGTAATACGGCCCATTGGATTTGATCGATAACAAAATATATAGATCAATACCATTAATTATCTATTATACATGAAATCTATTAAAGATGGTATTCTTTTCTTCTTCTCCTTTTTTTTTTTCTGAGTTATAAAAATTATCATATTTGTACAATTCTGTAAAATTCTATGATTGTAATAAAACAAGAGAACGTGAGACTATATGTATATGTGTATATACATGCATATATATATATATATATATATAGCGTGTGTGTGTAAATATATATATATATATATATAATGTAAAAATTAAATGAACAAAACAAAAGATTTGATATTACTCGAATATAGTTAAGTAGCAATATCATGACAAATTTATATTAATCTCTTGTATGCTTTATATTATACATTTATCATCTTTGCTCTTCGATTCAGGATTCAATTTATTATTATACTTTATATACGTATAATTCTTCATTATGAACTAGGTCTATCTTATTTCAGTCAAAGAGTAATGTTTGATGGAAAAGAGAGCATGATGATATTTTTAATTTTGTGCAATTAATTAATTAACTATATCTTATGGAAGAAAATCACTTAAGACTTAATACAACTAATATGTAATATGTAATATATATAATATGTATGAATAAGTAATTCAACTTTTTTTTTCTTTTTCTTTTTTTCTTTTTCTTTTTTTTTTTTTTTCTTTTTTTTTTTTTAATACTAATTCCTTTAAATACTACTATATGCGTGTGTGTATGTATGCGTATAATATATATATAAAATAATAATAATAATAATAATAATAATAATAATAATAAGCGGAAAAAAAGTATCTTTGGAAAAACATACAGCCAAATATAGTTTGAATAGTTTAACCCATTTACAAAATAATAGTTACAATAATACTATAATATTACAATATATGTATCTGATTTTTCAACAAAAAAAAAAAAAAAAAAAAAAAAAAAAAAAAAAAACATACAAAAACATTGGAACACAAACCGTTATAAATACATACATATATACATACATACATATTTATATATACACATACACATACGTGTGTGAGTGTATATATATATATACATATATGCATATATATATAATTGTTAAGTAAAGATACATGAGAGCAGTATGACGACTTAAAAAGAAAAATCATATTGAGATCATTTTACAAATCTAATAATACTTTTTCGAATACTATGATTAAAACGAATATTTATTTTGTCGAAATAGAAATTCTTAGTTTTTCCCTTTTTTTCCTTTTCCTACTTCTTCTTCTTCTTCTTCTTCTTCTTCTTCTTCTTCTTCTTTGAATCTTTTTGTTTTTTATTTATTTATTTTTTTTTATTTATTTAATCCTTCAATAACTACAATTATATTAATTACGTAATCAGGCACATGAACGAACGACTTTAGTGAATCTAGAAATTTAATATATGATGTATCGATCCTATCTTAGAACTTTTGACGATCTAAGTTTTGCATAATAGAAAAAAAAAATAATAATAATAATAATAATAATAATAAATGTTAACGTAACGCCATGTTTAAAAATGTACGTCAATTATATCATAGAAAATTGTTAATATTTCAAATGTACGATAAAGTAGTCTTGGAACTTTGTAATAGTTCGTATAAAGTTCTGTCAGAAGGCGTTTAAAAAAACGAATAGGATCTTTTAATTATCGTCACGATTACTGCCATCTTGACGAATCAAAAAAATTGATATTTTTTTTTTCTTCTTCTAATTTTTTTTTCCTTTGTAATCTTTTTTTCTTTTTAATGCATGCCTTTTAATTAGTAAGAATTGTGGCCACAATTATATAATAAAATAACGTTCGTTAATGTTCATCCATCTTAAATTCAAAACAATGATATATATATATATATATATACATACATATATATCACTTCTTGTAATAAATAAAAAAAGAAAAGATTTAAATTTTTGCACATAAAAAGATGTAGCTATATCTAATTTTATATATATATATATATATACATATACATATATTTATTTATATAAATAAATATATATATATATAATTATTGCAATTTCATTCTCTCAAACTATTAACATTTATTCTTTCTGGAAAATCTATAAAAGAAACTTTCTTCGTCTCTTTTAATTAATATATATGTATGTATATGTATATGTATATATATATATATATATATATATATATATATATATATATTAATACACATACATAAATATACATACATACATACATACATACATACATACATACATACATACATACATACATACATACATACATACATACATACATACATACATAAATGCATACATACATATATATATATTATATAATAAAAAGATTGTCGGTTGTTAAACTTTGCAGTCTTATCTATTTTCATTGAGAATTAATATTTGATATCACTCGAAACCTTTTAAAAATCCACTTTTTTTTTTGTTGTCGAATAAAGTCATTCATTTAATATAGTAGAAGAAAGGAAAAAAGAAAAAAATATAACCTATATATACACACACATATATATATATATGTGTGTGTGTGTATAATATAAGAATTGTTTAAAAGGCTTCACTTAATACATTCTCAATGAAATAATTCATTACTTAACCTTTAAAAGTATAATTAATATGCGCCACGATATTCATATTTGATAAACGATGTACAGGATTAATCATATATAGTAAGTACAAAATCATTGCAAGTCTAACGTATTCTCATAATACAAAATTATACATACTACTTCGAGTTACGTATATACGGCATATCTAAGTCGAACGATCTTTTATATTTTCAAAAATGCAATCAGTAATCATTTTTGTTATTTGTATAGCACAAAAATCTATTGAAATTCATTTCTACCAACAGAGTAACTTAATATACTTTTGCTCTCTATCTCTTATTTTCTTTTTCATTAAGATAGATCACACTTGATAAAGTACTTAAAAAATTAAGCTCGTCGATATATTCCAAAAGAACGAAGAAAATCAATTTATTTTTGGCGTCGTTTACCTATTGAACTTCTTTGTAATTTGGGATCGTTCGTAGTTGAAATTGTCTCAAGTGATGGTTTTGATTGATAAGATGCTGAATTTTTCGACCTCATTGGACAATGGCTCACGGTATGTGCTGTATCTCCTGTAGCACCACAGATTGGACATGTATAGGCCCTGTTAAAAAATGAAAACGATATAAATTCGAATTACACGATCGATATTATCATTATCGATAATATCGATTGAACATTTTTAAGTTCGAGAATTCGATCTATAAAGGATATGTACGAAGCGAGATAATAAAATTAAAACATCATAACATATATATTATATATAACCTCAAATTTAATTAAACACAAATTAAAATCATACTCTATCGACATATTATCGATATATATCTCTATCGATAATACCGACTGAATATTATCAAGTTGTAGAAAAATTCAAAGAAACGCCATCTACCTAGGATACCTATGAAACAAAAATATCAAAAGAAACTCGACGAAACTATCGAATAGAGTCATTCCTCTACACAGAGATACATATATCCATGTATAAGATTTATCCATTTATTCCCTCGTCGCTTACCTTCCAAGCTACGTGCGTTAACGGCAGCGTCCGTAAAGCAGAAAACAAAAGACGGAAAACTTTTTAACCAAGCTCAGAATCTTTCATAAGAATATATAAAGTAAAAAAATGATATAGTTTAGTTAGTGACTATCAAAATTATATTAGAAAATTCCATAATAAATTCCATATATATATATATATATATATATATTATATATCTTTGATTATTTAATTAGGTTAATTAGATTAAGTATTATAGGTTAATAGGTTATGTTAATATAATTGGAAAAATGGAAAAATATTTTCACCTAAGAACGGGACACTGTACACGGCCATCGGCATACTTGATCAAATGTTGCCGATAATATATCTCTTCAACGCCATTGTTTCTACAAAAGACACACACGTTTGGCAATGGCTTTTTCGGCTTTTTTCGACGAATATTTGGTACAGGCTGTGGATAATCGTCGACATCCGGGCAATATTCGAAATCCCGTCCATTGTGACGAAATTCTTCCATCACGTCGTCCACTGTATAACAATACACATACATACACGAATAAACATATATTTTTATTAATAAGAAAATTAAAAATTAAAGAAACAGAAAATATTGTTCGTACTTTTGGATAGAGATGCGACTTTGTTGAAAATCTAATATACGAAGTAAATTTTGTAAATACGATTGTAACGAAATATGATGTAATAGGTAACAATAATGACCTTGAAATTCAATGTTTTTCGCAACATTAGATTTTCGAAATTGCAATTAGCTCTTCTTCGTAAGATAAGTAAGGTTAACGACGTTTTAAACGATACGTAAGCGTTGTTAGATGCGTATATAATAAAATCGCACGATTTTCAATGTTATTCGTATGAACATAATCGAACGAGTATAACGTTTGATATTCGACGATATCTCTACTCTACAGAAATGTTTCTTTTTAAAACTTAACCTCTCGAAAGCTTGTTTTACAATATTTCAATGTTATCATATTCGACCATATTTTATATATTCGTCAAACTAACCTCTCTAACCTCTTTTGATATAATCAAATCGCACGTCGTTAATAATTAGTTAAAAATATACTTAATTATATACAAATATCTATGATCTGTTCTTAAAAAAGAAATGAGAAATGAGAGATATTTAATCTAATATTACGACACGACGACGACACGACACTCGAAGCTATTTATTTTTCTTTTTGTTCATTTCAAGAGAAAGCTTTCGATAGCAAAGGAGAAGCGATATGTATTGTTTGTTTTACCGAAGGCCACGATCGCATACATACATATATATATATATATATGTATACACATATAGAAGAGATATACACTTCGAAAAGAAATAATCCCCTACGTTCTCGAATCTTCATGAGTACGTATTGTGTTACAGATCTTGTAAACAAAGGGCGTTCGAACTTACTTAAGAACGCCGTCGTACCTAAAAGTAGAACTAAAATTTCTCTCGTATATATTTATTCGTTAAGAAGACGATAGAGATAAAGAAGAAAGAAAGTAGAATGGTGCGAAACGAAAGGAAGGAAGAAAAGAAGGAAAGAAAGAAAGAAAGAAGCCTTGAAAACATTTCTCCTCTCTCGAGATTCGTTCGTAAATTTCTAGAAAGATTTTAGTATAGTTTTGAAACGTCGTAACGTTTCGGAAAATAAGTAAACAAAAAATGAAACAATAACAAAAGTACGATACGTTTCGAAGAGAAGCAACGTAACCTATAACTTATCGACTACGCAAAACTAGGTTTAATTTAGTTCGTAGAGAGAATCGTATAATTATTCTCTATTTTATTTGCTGATAATATCGATTATTATTTTCTTTATGCGAGATTTATCTTGATTAGATAGAAAAGTGAGAATATTGATACGTTGTATTATGTTATAACGAGGTTATATCTGTATAAAGTTAAAATAAATATTTCTAAGTATTTCATTTTATATGTTAAAGAATTATTATCGATTATTTTTATTTCTAAAGATAACGATTTTGCGAAAATAATTATCATTACGATTAATATAGTTTCTACGAAATCATATATATATATATATTTTTTTTTTTTGAAAAATAGAAACATCAACGAGATATATAACATCGTAATCGAGGTTATGTGCAAATAATTTAATAATGAAGCAACTATTCCTTGAAAATAATTATCGTTATTACTTAAAATACTTTACGACGAACAAGAAAAAAATATTAATAATACGTTATATTAGATTAATAATATTAATAATATAAATCTTCGTAAACGTAAAAGAATAATTGAAGTATAAGAAACAATTATTTTTGAAACTCGGTTCAGTAAAATGAAACAAGTTACTTTAAAATATAACGCTGGACCATTAGAAATATCTGTACAATACTAAGAATATATTTAAATCGTAATTCATAAATCATAACCTTCATGTTCCTGCAAATTTCAGAAGGTTAGGTTTCCACAGGTAAAGCAGGTAAACGTCTCAAAGGTCCTTTCTTCTCCGTCGAAAAAATTTTAGGTTTTACAGAATCCTAACTCTATGTAAGTAAGTACATAAAGAGATAGATAGAGACAGAAAGAAAGAAAGAGAGAGAGAGAGAGAGAGAGAGGAAGAGAGAGAGCTAAATCTCTTGGAGATAAATTTAAACTCGAAAGATTTTTCTTCTCGAAAGAAATTTTTTCCTTGTATTAGTTTGTTCGAACATTTTCACAGATTTGAAGAAATTTTCAGAAATATCTCGTAATATTAATTATAATATCCTGTTTCCTATCTTTTTTTCTTTTCCTTTTTCTTAAACGAGTATTGCAATTCGAAGAAGAAACATTTCTTTCATCGACAATCTTCATCTTTGATATTTCAAGAAAAATGTTATTAAAAAATGACCATCTTTTTTTGATTAAACTTTGTTTAACGAGTTGATTTTTTTCTTTTTTTATTATTTCTTCAAAAGTTATGACTTTTTTAGCGTTACAATAATTACGTATATATGTATTTTAAATAATAATGCATTTAAATAAATTATTGCTTATATATATATATATATTATTCTAAATTTAATTTCTAAGAGATACATAAATGATATATATATATATATAAATCTTTTTTTAGATTGGATTTTCTTTTTTCTTTTTTCAAAAACTTTTAACCACTGATAAATAATCATCGATCAATACTTTGTAGTAACTAATAATTAATAACTATAATTAATATTCACGGATTAAGATCAATTAGATCTCCGATTATAGAGTCGATCGATTGAATTTGAAAAAAAAAAAAAAGGAAAGTGTTCGATTTTAAATGATAAAGAAAATACTGTAATATTTTTCGACATAACATTTTTTAAAGGTTAGATTGGCTCGGATAACACGAACAACAAAACGTAATTCCTTTTCTAAAAATTATGCCAACATATAAAAAAAAAGCAACAAAGAAAAGAGAGAAAGAAAGAAAAAAAAAAAAGAAAAATCAAAGAATCCAACAACGTTACCAATGACAAAATTAAGTTCAAAGTATCAATTTGAAAACAACGAAACGTTGAAAATAGCATACCCATGCAAATAGTATGCCTTACGTATGCAAACTATCGTACGACTAAATAAAAAAGAAGAAACCTCGATATCTGCGATTTTTTTCTTTTTCTTTTTCAACATTCGAACATTTCGTCTTGAAAAGTACTATTCACAGGTCAAAAAGAAAAACCAATAAGAAAATATCTTTCATTAACATTTTTTCGAGAAAATTAAATAAATACGTACTACTTGCTTTTACATTTTTTAGGTTAGTCTTCCAATGACGATAAGAAAAATAGGTTGATACCAATAAAAGAATGATAAATGTAATATACCGAACGTTAAACTATTTTCTTTCGTTGTACGTTACTAAGAAAAATTCTGTCTCTTATGAAAAAGAAAAAAAGAACTTTTAACAACGTAAACAACGCGTCAAAAACTTCCAAGTCGTGTTTTCTCTCTCTCTCTCTCTTTTGAATATATTGCCTCTCTTTATCTGTCTCTTTCTATCTCTTTCTGTCTCTCTCTCTCGTGAGTGCACGACAGTATACGTACCAAACCTGATATATGTATCTCGAATGATCGTTGCGAGAGTTAATTTGTTTACAAACGATCGAAGGTTGATTAGCTGACGAAGATAAGACGCACACAAAAATACGTAACACACATACACGCATACGCACACATATATCTTTCTCTAGCGAATCGAGAGAACAGTACACACCACCACCCTTCGAGAACAGATTTCAAACGACGTAATGAATGGTCGATCGATCGATCATTCGAGTTTAAAAAAAAAAAAAAAAAGGAAAAAAAAAGGAAAAGGAAAAGGAAAAAAAAATACAGAATCGAAACAAACTTAATTATCGATCGTGAATCAATTGACGCGTTTAAAAAAAGGAAAAATAGAAAAAAGTGAGGTTATAAATTACGACTAATCGCATAATACGCTGAATCTACGTAACGTGAACAAACAAATGACGACGACGACACGTTGAAGCAAATAATATATGCTGAATAATGATTTAGAAAAAGGAAAAAAGAAAAGAGAAACGAAAAAAGAAATAATACTAGGTGCGATCGATATTTTTATCATTACTTAACTTATTCGAAGAGAGATAGAGATACATAGAGATAGACAGAGAGAGATAGAGAGAGAGAGAGAGAGAGAAAGAGAGATAAAGAGAGAAAGAGAGAGAGAGAGAGAGAGAGAGAGAGATCAAATGAAAACACGAACGAAAACTTAAAAAAAAAAAGAAAAATCTGGAAAAATTCGTTGAATCATTTTTTACTTTCTTCGTAAGTAAGTCAGTCAATTATTCAAAGGACGTAATAAGAGATGGTGTCAATAGAGTACGATAATCAATTGTTTAGCGTGCAACGGTATATCAAGTGTACGTCATCGATAAAGCGCGATTAACTTCACGTTATTTCTCTCTCTCTCTCCTTCTCTCTTTCGTATTTTTCTTTTCTTTTTCTTATCTCTATTAACTTTTTAACGAATTTCAACTATACGTACGTACGTACATATATACATATATATTACCAAATGATTGCAAGATGGTACGTATATATGTATATGTATACATATATACATATATACATATATATATATCTTCTCTCTCTTCCATATAAGGCACAACAATATCAAGTTAAACATAGTGAAGTGAGTGAAGTTAGAAGCGTAATAAGAAACGAGATAAAACTCTTCGCACGAAAGGAATTTGCTGCCGGCGTACTTGATCCTTCTTCAGTCAAGCACGATCTAAAAGAGAGAGAAAGATCTCTCTCTCTCTCTCTCTCTCTTTTCTTTCTTTCTCTCTCTCTCTCTCTCTCTCTCTCTTGATCATATACATAGAATTATGATGTAATCGACATAACGGACGAGACACGTAATAGAACGAAAGAATAATACGAAAAAAAAAAGAACAGTGAGGAAGAAAGAGGAAAGAGGATGGAGAATAAAGAGAGGAAAGAAGAGATATATAGATACATAAACGAAGATAGAAGAAACTAGAAAAAAGAACGAATACGAAAGCTCGATCATTTTATTCGAATGAAAATTCGAAAGGAAACGAAGGAAAGATAACACAAATAAAAAAAAGGAAAAAAAAAAAAGATCAGAAGAAATAAGATGAAAAAGATCGATTACTTACCGTTAGGATACGGATTAGTATAGTAGCTGTAGAAGGTGAAATCATCGGTGAATAATCGTTTAAGTTCCTCTTGCAAGCTTGGGTTGAAAGGGAAAAAGCAATTTCCCGAAACTTGAAGCATCGGTAGTTGCCTCGATTTGACACAAAACATCGTGGCTTTTATCATCGAATAAAATTTTCCTTTTTTTTTTTTTTTTCGATACGATATTAAATTCGTATATCGATATATCTATATATATATATATATATACGTATTATTGTATATATAAAATATATATATATATATAATTATATATGTCGTTTCTATAATATATGCGTTCGTATAGTACGTATAGTTTTTTATAGATGTGTGTCAATTATCGTTGAAATCGATGTATATATGTTTTTCTCACGCTCGTAAATGTATAACGCGCGCGTACATATATGTGTCTCTTTCTCTCTGTGTACGTGCGTATCGCGTATATGTGTAAGTGTACGTGGACAAACGTGAATAGTGGATAGTGAATTGTGTGTGTACGTGTATGTGTGTGTGTGTGTGTGTGTGTGTGTGTTAAGAGCCGCACGTTTACACTCTCGAAAACTTTCACCCGAGCTTGACGACTTTTCCAGTTCGACTGAAGAGAGAGAGAGCAGGGATGTCATCGGCGATCGGGAGAAGAAAGGATCCTAGTGGTGGGGGTTGGGGTGCTGTCGTTGGGCCTACGAACAAGCGGAAGAAAAAAAGCGCCTTATTTGAATCTACTTGGTTTTGATATGACATGCTTCATCTTACATAGGTGATACCATATGACTTTGTTAGTGTTATCATTTATTTGCTTTTCTTTTCTTTTCTTTTTTTTTTTTTATATTTTCTTTTTCACCGTGATTTCTGATATTTTGTTTTGTTTGTTTTGTTTTAAAAGGGGATGTTTATCTATTATGACCTCGTGTTACTTTCAAATTACTTTTGTGTGTGTGTGTGTGTGTGTGTGTGTTATAATTTTACCGTTTATCTTTTATATCGTAATATTACTTTGAAGTCACTTGTGATATGCGTGTACACGTATAAACACACGTAGTATATATATATATATGTATATTGCATAATATTATACAACATATATTATGTTATATATATTATATATTATATATATGATTATATATGTGTATATATTTTATTTTTATATATATCAGTCTTGTTTCATTTAAATTCTTAATCATATATACATATATATATATATATATATATATGCGTATGAAATATATATGAAATTTCAAGGTTAATGTTTACTAATTATAACTACACAATATTTATAGTATAGTTATATTTGTATAAGTTATGCTACAAGTTTCTTCCTTTTTTTTTTTTTATACAAAATTTTTTTCATTAGATACAATTTTATTTCATTTGTTTTCTCACAAAATTATATATTATAATTATCGTATGATCTAAGATTAATGTTCACTATAAATATAAATTATGCTATAAGTTTCTTTATTATATAACGTCTTATTCGTAGAAACTAACAAAAACTAGGTTATAAAAGGTTAATTAATAAACTCGAAATTATAATTCAAAGTTAATTACAATAACGACGATTCTCATTTAATGACTTTTTATTTTTTAACAGTCACTCAATTATTATTCTTTATTCAGAGTTAAGACGTTCGTTACGCTATAATCGAGAGAACAAACAAAAATTTACAAAAAAAGAAAACAAAAAGAAGATCGTATTCTATACAAAGTATAACTTGTACTAAAGAAAAGAAAAGAAAAGAAAAGAAAAGAAAAGAAAAGAAAAGAAAAGAAAAGAAAAGAAAAGAAAAGAAAAGAGAAAAAGAAATAAGAAAAGAATAAAACAAAAATGAAAAAGAAAAGAGAAAGGTGGATACGTTTATACAAGCGTGTAATTTAAAAATTAAGGTGGCAATTTTGGATTCGAGATATCTCGCATCGTGATTGGTTGATTATTTTCACGATATTTAATAAAGAAAATAGACGAATCAACTACGAAGAAAAGGGAGAGGTAATCATATATATATATATATATATATACATATATATTACATATATATACATATACATATATATTACTCGAAGAATCTGAAAAAGAATGAATGAAAAAACGATTGCACTAATCTTCATCTTTATTGTTACTGTGTAAATATGTAGGCACTGAACAAATAATGTTTCATAATTTGTTTACAAACATTTACATTTACTGATCTTTTTGTTGTTGTATTCAATATCATCATCATCATCATCATCATCATCATCATCATCATCATCATCATCATTATCATCATCATCATTATCATTTTTTTCTTCTTTTTTTTTCATTATTTTATTTATTTTTTTTTTTTGTATTATTTTCCTCCTTCACATTTTCTTTTATTTTCTCCATTTTTTTTTTCCCTATTTTCCTCTTGTCCAATCAATGAGAATTAGTTCTCTCTCTCTCTCTCTCTCTCTCTACGAGCAGGCTCGACCATTGAATGTCAGTCAAGTCTACTTTATATTCCGTCTGTCGTCCGTAGACACACACACACACACACATTGTGAACCACGTGTATAATACCATTTTCGGTTTCATTTGTTTATTTATTTATTTATTTGTTTATTTGTTTGTTTGTTTGTTTGTTTGTTTTATTTGTTCCTTTTTCTTTTTGCGCCCCTACCTTTCCCCGGACCCTTATCTTTTTTCTTTATTATTTTTCTCTGTCCTTTTTATTACACCATCGTCATTATTATTATTTCCTCTCTTATCAGTCATCGTATCAGTATGCGCTCAGTATCCGTATTCGAAATTACTAATTTGCGACCTCAATTAATTATTTTATCAATATATAATATATGTATATATTTATATATAAATACATACATATATATATATATATACATTTATATATATATATATACGTTCGTGTGTATATACATATATATATATCAATATATATATATATATATATATATATATATATTTATTTATTTATTTATTTAGTTTTATTTTATTTTTATTATGTATACTTTTAATCTCTATATATGCTAATATATTGTTCCTCTATTCTAAAAATTTACCATGATTATTTTTTAATGATAATATGTATATACTTCAGAGAAACTATAATATTAAAAAATTATAATAGTAGTATGTCGAACATATTACATATACATATGTCGTGTGAAAAGAATATGGTGGGATAAAAAAGGAGGAGAAAAAGGAGAAGGAGAGGGAGAGGGAGGGAGGGGGGGGGAAGGAGTAGGGAGAATAAAAAAATGTAGTGACGAGATAATGGCATACATAGGAAGGTAGTATAAAGGGGGAGATAGAAAGAGAAAGAGAAAAGAAAAGAAGAAAAACTAAATGGTAATATATGCGAGTTCTAGCTTTGGCTAAGGAGGTTGATATTTCGAAATTCGAGAGCACGACGATCGGATAGATAGATTTTTTTTTTTTTTTTTTTTTTAATAACGTATACAATTATCGGCCTTACGAGTAATGGCGTGCGCTCTTGAATTTCAAAATCTCAGACTAAATGAAAAAAGATTGGTATAAAGTCTTTATTAAGAGACGAGTAGATTTGAGAGAGGATTTGTTTTATGATGCGTGTTCTTATGTATATACCTGTATATATATGTGTATATGTGTTATGTATTTATGTATATACGTGTAACGTTTAATCTCGTGTATCGCTTAACACACACATTCATATATATATATATATATATATATATATATATATATATAGTATAAATATGTGTGTTACACGCGTGCATATGTATGCGTATGTTGTGTATGCATGTAAGTGTGATGTACTATGATATCTTTCATCGATGAAAGAATGTTCGCAAAAATTTTCGCACACGTTAAAAAGAAGACATCTCTCCATTGTTGATTGGATTTATTTTTTCTTTCTTTTCTTTTCTTTTCTTTTTTTCTTCTTCATTTTCTTTTTTTTTCTTAAATTCATTTTTATTCTCCTTTTTTTCTCCCATTCAATATCCCCGGTCCCAACCCCTCCCGTCCCATCCCCTAACCCCGAATTATTTCATCAGCCTTTTAATCGTATTTTATTTTATTTTATTTTATTTTATTTTATGTTATTTTATTTTATCTTATCTTTTTTTTTTTGTTTTTCATCTTCTCATCTTTTTGTTGCTTCGTCGTTTCTTTTCTTTTCTTTTTCTTTTTTGTTTGCTTGTTTAAATCCTATATTATATAAAATTATAGACGAGAGAGAGGTAGATTTCTAGAAAAATTAAATTCTCACGATTTTATACTTTTTTTTCCCCTTTCTTTTTGTGTTTCTCCTTTTCCCCCCTTTTTTCTTTTTTTTTTCTTTTCTTTTCGTTTCGTTTCTTCTCATTTCTACTATTCTCTAACTGCCATATTTCTTTACTTTTCTTTTTTTCTTCGTTTTTTTTTTCACCCTTGAGGATCGTTAAATTTGAAGTGAAATGTATAAGAAAAAGACAAAGAAAGAAAAAGAGAAAGAAAAAGGAAAAAAAGACAAATCGTTACTCGCGTTAACGTTGTTATATATATATATATATATATATATATATATATATATATTTCTTCATTTTTTCAATTTTTTCTTTTTTTTTAATGTCTTTGTATTTTTATACAATCAAACGAGCGTTGGTTGAGACGGTCAGTTTCTTAAATAACAATAATACATATAATAAAATATTAATAACAATAATAATAATAATTATAATAATTATAATTGTAATAATTATAATAATATATAAAAAAAGAAACAAAAAAAAAAAAGAAAGAATTAATTGTACAAGGGGTATATAAAGTCACTCAAATGATGCTAATATTCACGCGCTTGCAATTATTATTAACACGTGTGATCTCGAATTACAAATTTTTGCATTTTGTATTTGTTGTTGTAATTGTTATTGTTGTAATT
>NC_057708.1:682222-689722 GCF_014466175.1 Vespula pensylvanica | reverse complement strand
GAAAGAAAAGAAAAAAAAAAAAGAAGAGAGAAAAAATACAATAATAATGAATATTTGTCGGTGTTGTTACCGCACCAATTATTTACAACAATGGACGTATTTTATATGCGTATATCGTAATGGGCCTTTCGAAATAAATCAATGAATCATTCATCTTTGATATATTATTAATCGACGATTAGTGTTCTAATTGCCACTTTTTCTAAAATACCTATATATTTATATATATATATATTAAAAAAAAAAAAAAAAAAAAAAAAAATGAAAGAAAAGGAGCTCGCACAGGACAGACAGACAGACAGACAGACAGACAGACAGACACACACACATGCACGTATGCGCTATATAATATGTATATAATAATATTTGAATAGTAGTAATAATAATAATAATAATTATTATTATAATAATTAAAATAATTATAATTAAAATAATAATAATAATAATAATAATAATAATAATAATAATAATAACGATTTTCTAAAGCTCATATATACTAACGATACGTGCGATACGTTTTCCTATACTGTTTTTTTTTTTTATATATATATAAAAAGAGAAAGAATGATAAAATTGTACCGTTTCCGTATTTTCTTGTTTTTTTTTCTCACCCCATTTTTGTTTTTTCTCCCTCTTATCATTATTATTATTTATCTCTCTCTCTCTCTCTCTCCCTCTCTTTCTCTCTCTCTCTCTCGCTCTTTCTCGCTTTTTCTCATACATACAGACGGACTCGTAATTCTCGTACGACTCGTAATAATCATACAAGGTGTCTCCTTTTTAAACATTGCCATCGTCATCGTCATCGTCATCGTCATCGTCATCGTCATAATTCTCAGTCACTTTTTTCATTTTTTTTTTCTTTCTTTTTTTTGTTCCTCCTTCTTTCTCTATCGTCATCATCATCATCATCATCATTATCATCATCATCATTAATCGCTTACTACGAACAGGATATTCTACCGTGAAGAAGATATATATATATTGTCGCTCTTTACGTGCTACCCATATACAGACACATGCGGCAGAAAATAGTCTAGGCATTCTCCTTCTTTTTTTTCTTTGTTTGTATGTTTGTTTGTTTGTATGTTTGTTTGTTTGTTTGTTTGCGATACATACTACACACGTCGTTATTCAAAAGGAACTTCGATTGAACTTTTTATTTAACGCTCTTCTTAATCTCTTTTTCTCTTCGTTTAATCCTCTTTTTTCTTTTCTTTTTCTTTCTTTTCAAACGCAATTCTCGAAAATGGTGGCTGCCATTACTACTATTATTATTACGATTTACTATTATTATCCTTTTTTTTTTATTAATAACAATAACAATAATAATAATAATTATTATTGCATTGTAATTACAATGGATCATCAAAAAGAAAAGAAAAAAGGAAAAAAAAAAAAAGAGAAAGAGGATCAAATTTCCGAACTGTTATTATTTAATCGTTTAATAATTTCATTAGGATCCGTAAGATGATAGAGTATTGAAAGAGAATGAAAATTGGACGAACGGTAAAGGATCGAGAAAGAAAAATAGATCATGGGTGTCATGCTCGTCGAACGTATACACACCTACACACACGCGCACAAACACACACACACACATACAAACACTCAATTTTCTGTTGTTATTACATGACACCATATTAATCGCTCAATTAAATAGAAATTATTAAAATATTTTCTAAATCTAGTCAGAACTTTGTTCACGTGGACGACGAACGAGACGAGAGACGATAGATACAGACAGAGACAGAGACAAGATGGACAATTGATTAATGATTTAGATTTAGAGATTTAGAGAAAGAGAGAGAGAGAGAGAGAGAGAGAAAAGAGAAGAGAAGATACGATAAAAGGAGAAAGAAGGATGAATGGATGGATCCTCGGAGATCGATCACGAATGATGTCACGATCTATAAATTAATTAATCAAATTACATATACATATACATACATACATACATACATACATACATATATATATATATATATTTGTTCAATTTAATTTTTACTTCAAATGAAAATTAGTCAAGAAGCGCGTAAATACGTTCGAATAAAATCTCCGGGGACAGAGTTCGGATCTATAACTGGCATTGGCGCCTGTTATTCTTGGACTCGCCGGTGTTAAATAAGGCCTGAATAGTTAGGGTTTACTGTTATCGTTGTTCAATGAGAGCGGATCGGTGATCTTCTGTTGTTGTTGCTGTTGCTGTTGTTGCTGTTGTTGTTGCTGTTGTTGCTGTTGCTGTTGCTGTTGTTGCTGTTGAGACGATTGAGTCGTAATCTCACTGACGGCACCACCGCTCATCAGTTTTGCATTGTTGTTTTCTGTATTGGAAATCTTTGCATATTCACGTTTACGCGGTAGATTTTCGGTCTTGACGATCGTTATGTCTGGATTGTTTTCGAGAACGGATGTAGCAGCTTTTGGTACTGCCGTAGGTACCTCCAAGTAACCACCACCTTCCCTTTTTATTGTCGTCGAGGTAGTCGGGGTTGCTGCGGTTACAGCGTTGGCATTGATCTTTTGTATAATATCGTTAACCGACTCGTTGTTCTCCTGCGTGGTGGTATCGTTACCCTCGACGTTTACGGATGTCGCACTAACGTCACCGGCTAACGAAATCCTTTCGGAGCCTTGTAGGGTCGACAGGTACGTTGCCAGCGTGTGTACGGTTACATTGAGGAACTCAGCAGCTCGGAACAACGTTATCTCCTTTCTTCGTAATTTTGCGAGGACTTCCGCTGGTCCAGGTTCCGACCAAAAATCCCTAACTCTAAAGAGAGAGAGAGAGAGAGAGAGAGAGAGAGAGAGAGAGAAAGAGAAAGAAAAAGAGAAAGAGAGAAAGATAGAGAGATAGAGAAAGAAAAAAAGAGAGAGATAGATAGAGATAGAGAGAAAGAATAAAAAAAAAAAAAAAAAAAAGAAAAAGATAAAACGAATGAATATTGACAAATGAAATATGGTTTTGGAGCTTTACTTATTTTATTTAATTGATTTTTTTTTTATTATATATATATATATATATGCGTGTGATCTTTGATAATAGTATTACCTATACGGGTGTTTAAGGCAACCATAACTGTCACGATATCTCCCATAAAGGGTCCCGTAAGAAACGCCGAGTATCTCAGCAGCAGTCTTCATTTCTAACTCCTTACTCTTGATGGCATCCATAACGCGTCGCGTGAATGGTTCCTCCCAAAATTCTTGTCGGCGACCCGTCGTCAAATAATCGTTCATCTTAACGACGTCCCGAAATTGTTCCGGGATCGACAGGTTCGTCGCATTTGAATTTGACGCTGGCGTCGTAGGCGCTATATATATATAAAAAATATATATATATATATATGTGTGTATACATGTATAGATGTACATATGCGGTGTTCAAAAAGATTGGAACCGAACGTGTTACCGAGATCATATATATATATGGAAAAAAAAAAAAAAAAAAAAAGAAAAAAAAAGTTCATATTAAGTTATCAGCAAAAATGATTTATCAAAACGTTGAAGTGCTTTTCGAAGATATTTATGATTTAATATAATTGCAATTATAAGAAATGTTTGAATTACTGTCGTCTTTCTGTTTTTTTTCTCTTCATTCTTTTTTTCTTTTTTTCTTTTTTTTTTTTTGCATTATAATTCTCTTTTTTTTTTTTGGTCTCATGTACACGTATTATAATTATTCTTAACGACAGCGTTATCGTTTACAGAAGGTGCACTCCTTTTGTTTTTTTTTTTTTTTTATCCACTTTTATTTTCCTTCTATAATGAAAATTGACGTTGGTGTAAATGTAATGGAAATAAATCGTTACATATAATTATTACGAATGGATTTACCTTTCTTTTCTTGATCGGAGGTACTACTGTCCTCCTTCGGCATATAGGATAGCTAAAAATAAATATACGATTGGATTAAAAAAAGAAAAGAAAGAGAAAGAGAGAGAGAGAGAGAGAGAGAAAAGAAGAACGATCATATGTCGTATTTCCGAAAAAAAAAAAAAAAAAAAAAAAAAAAAAAAAAAAAAAAAAAATTGACGAACCGAAATGTCAACGTTAATCAAAGTTATCGATGACAACAAAGATTATCGAAGAATAAAAAAAGATTTAGATCTTCGATCGATCTTACCACCGGCAGTGGCGTTTCGTTATTCTCGTTCATCATCATCTCGTCGTCCCAACTTTCGTGGTCACCTTCGCTCATCATTTCCTCCTGCGAATTCGATGTAGCATACTAATGAAACAATTTGTAGAGAATATCATTTGATAAACAGCTTATAATAACAATAACAATAACAATAACAACAATGACGATGAGATAAATTACAAAAAAGAAAAGAAATCGATTTATTATAACATCGTCGTCATCGTCGTCGCCATTATCGTAATTATCACGACGATCATTTTTTATTTGCAATTTTCTTGAAAAAAAAAAAAAATTATAATAAAGTGTCTATATATATATATATACACATATATATAAAAATCTTAAAGAGACCAATAACATACGTTTCCAGTGATACATGTGATTTTTGGGGTAAAGACGTCGTGCGTCGTAGGTGTATCGTCCAATGGCGGACGTCCTCTACGCCTCTGTTTTGGAGGCTGTGGTTCATCCGTGTCACCTTCCCTTAAAACTGTTTCAACCCCTGGTGTAGCAGCACCAGGACTGTGACCACTGTTACTTAAGTCATTTTGCGTTGAATCGCTACGCCAGCTGACCTCCGCAAGACCTTTGATATGAAGATCCTCGGCTGTCTTTAATAAGGAGGACAATCTTGTCTGAAAAAAAGATTTTTGTTCCTTTTTAGATCTTTCTGTTTCTCCGTTATTTTCTTATTTTTTAATTTTCTTTTTCTCAAGGATTCATTCAATTTGTTCATTTAAGAATCGTTATTATTATTATGCACTAATAGGTTTGTTATTATTTTATGATATAATATATTGTATTAATATCTTTGTAAGTAATATCATAATTCTTTTTTCTGATATTATTTAATTTATTATTAATAAGTATACTAATTATATTATATATTATAATAATTATACATTATATATATATATATATATTTATAAATATAATGTTAAAGAGATGTAAAAAAAAGTAATTTTCTAAGACGGATTAAACGATTAAGTTCACGTCGATAAAATGAAATAAAAGTTAGAAAATATATAAATGTAGTTTGTGCGTGTGTCTGTATGTGTGTGATAAATAGGTGAAGTCTTAAATTGTGTAAATTTCGTATGACGTTTTGTCGATGGAGTGAATTTCTTTGAAACGTTACTATACGGTATTAGAATCGTGCTAGTTCTTCGTTTTTATCCTAGATTCCACGCTTTCTTCGTTTCGTGTGTCTCACTTAGGGGAAAGTATTTTTTGTCGTATTAGTTCGCGTTATGGCGTTTGATCAATGCAAAATAAAAAAAATTGTATTCTACTTGATCGCAAAAGTGTAATGAGAGCTCTAATTCTTTCTCCGTTTCTTCGTTAGTATAATATGTTAATATACTTATGTATACGTATATATTAACATTTACATATACATGTATATACAGTATAACATTAATTAATATTATATGTTAGTATTATGTTATATAAATATAGATATATATAATATACAGATATCTATATTTTATATATATATATACATAGGTATATTAATATTAGGTATGTATACAGAATACTATGGTATAATATAGTATTATAATATATTAGTATAATTATAATAGTTATAATAATTATACTAATATTGCATACCTATATAGAATTATACTTATTATTAATATAACTTTATAGTTACATTGCATTATATATGCGTTAAGATAATCAACATGTCCGATATGCACTTGGCTTTTGCAATATTCCACTTCGAATATATAATATCGCAAAAATTTAATAATGCACGGTATTAAGTACCTTTTTTTATTTTTTTTTAATCTTCTCTTTTTTTTCTCTCTTTCTCTCTCTCTCCCTCTCTTTTCATTTTATTTTGAACAGCTTTAATTGCAGTACAATCAGTAACAGGTATGGAATTCGATCCTCGATAAATAAACACGGAAATATTTTAACTTGTTAATCGAGAAGAGTTTCGATCATTCATTTTGAATGCGTGCAATTTATTTCGATTAATAATAAAATATTATGAATTAAGATAGTTACCCTTCTGGATTAATTTATAAAATGTAAAAGAGAAAAAAAAAAGAAAGAATTAAAATCCTTCTCTCTCTTCTTCTTTTCTTTCTTTTTTCTTTTTTTTTTTTTTTTTTTTTTTATAATCAAAGAAAGAAATTAACTCTTGATAAAAAGAATTATTTATACATACATATATATATGTGTGTGTGTGTGTGTGTATAAACAAATAATATAAATATATACTACAACGATATATTGCATATCAAAAATACTATTAATACTTTTGAAGGTATAACGAATCGATGATACGATCGGTATGAAAAAAGAAAAAAAAAAAAAAAAAACAAAAAATTGGTAACAAAAAGGGATATAAAAATTAGTATGAACAAAATATACAGGTGGTATATAATTTATTTGTAGACTCGAAAAAAAATTGGCTTTGTGTTTGAACAATTGGTTCAACGATTTTCAGATAACTGCAGACCAATATCTATATATATATATATATATATATCTTCAAAGTCTTAGAAGAAAAGAAGATTTACAACTTTTTCCAATACTTCATGGCCAAGAGATACTTTATCTGAAATCTTTATTCTTCGTCAAGTGGTACGAGACACCATAACGTCAGGTCATTGGCCACGTGGTTGCATTCCTTTAAGTGACGGCAATAAAAAGTATCGAGGAAGGGTGGGGGAGATTGAGGGGAGCGAAGGGAGAGGGTCATAGCCACGTCTCGACACGAAACTCTATACATTCATCTCGTCTTTAGAATAACGAGTTAACCAACACTTAAAAATGATCTAAGAAGATGTAATTCAAGTTTAACAATAATACAAATTTTCAAGCTCGAATAGTTATATATCTATTTGTACTACGACGATGTATATATATATATATGTATATATATATGTATTCGTACGACGAATATGTATATATATATATATTCGTGAGACGTAATTCGTTAATTGAAAACTTAGGATGAATTAAAGACAAAAAGTAAGAAAAGAAAGAAAAAAGAAATAATTTTTTTTCGTTACAAAATTGAATTGTTAACAATTGACCTTGACACTATTCGTCCATTATCCTTATAGAAATGCTTGACGTTAGCTAATCCGGAAATGTATATTACGTGTATACCGGGTTGTCACGAAATAAACGTTAAAATCGTTGATTCTAGTTAGTCATTTATGTCGGTTTTCATTGAACCGCTCTGTAGAACCGATCATTCGTCGTTGATCGTTCAATTTGATTCATGAAACAAACATTTGACGACGCCATTCTGATAAATACTTATTATCGAAATCAATCGTCACCGTCTACTTCTAACGGAAATCAAATCGTTAAACGCAATGCAACGTAAACTATGT
>NC_057708.1:674722-677222 GCF_014466175.1 Vespula pensylvanica | reverse complement strand
ATTCGAGACTTTTTAATAGTGTCGATAATACCTATACGAATGGTACTTTCATTTTGATCCAAGTACTACGATATATCTCATATATATGTATGTATGTATGAATGAATGTATGCATGTTGTTTATATACGAGAGATCATCGAGTCAATAGAAATTTGTTTAAAACGTTTCAATCGTTCCTATGTACGATTAGAACAATTGATTACATCGATGAACGAGCAGGTATTTTTATTTTCATGGAATAACTACGAATCGTCTATACGCGTTAATAACTATGATATCTAATAAGTTTCAATTATTCGTCAGATCAAATTGGTTTAATAAAAATTTTGTTTTCTTTATAAAATGTGTATGTATAAAATAAAAAAAGAAAAAAAAACCTTTCGATCTGATTGTATTGCCAAATTAAAAATCATCTTGTATATGTGCGCGCGTGTAAATACAAATATGCTGTATTACATAATTTCATTTATCTCCGTATTCGAATCTTCAACATTGATCAATTCGACAAACGAAACTTGAAACTTAATTTTTCATGTAAATTTAAATCCTTTCTGATTGTACTATCAAATCAGAAGCACCTTGCATATATATACATATATATACAACATTTAGATTATGCGGTATTTCATAATTTCATTTGTTCTCCTATTTCGAATTTTCAATATCGATCAATTGAAATAAAAAAGCTTCTTATGAAAAAAAAATGTCATTCTGCATTTCCGACTTAATCTTTTATGTAAATTCAACCCTTTTCTGAATGTATTGTCAAATTACAAAACATTGTGCATATATATATATATATATACATACATACACACATACACAAAGCTATGCTGTATTTCATAATTTCATTTATTTTTACATTCGAGTCTTCAACATTGATCAATTCGAAAACGAAGCTTGAAATTTAATTTTTCATGTAGATTCAACCCATTTCTGATTATACTGCCAAATCAGAAACACCTTGTATATATATATATATACTATATATATACTATATATATATATACATATACATACACACAACATTTAAATTATGCAATGTTTCATAATTTCATTTATTTTCCTACTCAATTCGATTAATCTGAATAACGAAGCTTCTTACTGAAACAAAGAACAAAGAAACAAAAAAAAAAAAAAAAAGAAAAAAGAAAATGTCATTCCACATTTTTAGATTTAATATTTTCACATAGTTTTATCATCTTTCCACCCTCGTATTCTCCCACCACCCTCTTGCCAATTCCCTTTTCAGTTGTACAATCAAATCAGAAGTATAATACATACAAGCCATCGAGATCATCGAAGTCAATCGATATCTGATCGCATCCTTTCAATAGTTAGATAATAATACGATCTATGTTATTGTGTAAAACAAAACGATTATCACGATCACCTTTAACCTTCGCAATTTACAATAACAATACAATAACGATACTATACAAATCTTTCCACATAATGCACATACACGCATATCTTTTCTTTTTTCTTCTTCGTTTCCATTTATTTTATTAAGAGAAAAAATTTTATATATATATATATATATATATCATACAAAATTTATATATATATATATATATATATTATATAAAAAAATTTATACATATATATATCGTAAAAAATTATATTTATATCACAAAAGAAAAAAAAGAAAATAAAAGAAAGAAAGGACACATCAGTTCGATCTGTTTGTAAGCCTTAGAAAACTCGAAGATGATCGAGAGACGACGATTAATTAGAGATTTTTAATTTTTTTTCATTTAGTTTCGATCGTATTACGCGAGCGTAGAAATAGATGACGAGAAAGAGAGAAAAAGACAGAGAAAGAGAGATAGAGAAAAAGAGAAAGAGAGAAAAACAGGAGAGAAAGAGAGAGAGATAGATAGAAATAGACATAGAGGGACAAGGACGAGATTGAGGGAGGATGAGAGAGGGATGAGGAGAATGAGGAAGACGAAAAGAAGGAAGGAAGGAAGGAAGGAAGGAAGGAAGGAAGGAAGGAAGGAAGGTTATCGAAGTCGAAATAAATCAATGTCACGGTGCTTCTTGCCTCGCCGTGAACTTCTTTTCACATAGAAAGAGAGAGATAGATAGAGAGATAGATAGAGATAGAGACATAGAAGAAGAAAGAGAGAAAGAAAGAAAGAAAGAAAGAAAGAAAGAAAGAAAGAAAGAAAGAAAATTCGTTCCCTCTCCGTTCTGGTAGAAAATTTTCTTCTTTTATCCAGCACCATCCCCCCCAAACTCTACCCCGTTTCCCACCCTCTTCTCAAGGATAGCATCGATCGTCTTTTCTCCTTGGATTCGTCTCGCAGCTTGGAGTTTTTCCTATCTCTTTCTCTCTCTCTCTCACACACACACACATACACATACACAAACACACATATACAGACATAGAGAGAAAGAAAGAAAGAGAGAGAGAGAGAGAGAGAGAGAGAGTCTTTCCTCCGTATAACGGTATAAAAGTATCACCGCATAAATTTCGTCCGGCCGACAGGCGTT
>NC_057708.1:659722-664722 GCF_014466175.1 Vespula pensylvanica | reverse complement strand
ACTACTACTACTACTACTAGTAGTAGCAGCATCGTCACCGTCAACGTCGTACCATCGTGACACCATCGTTCTCCCATCACTACTACATCATCGGTATACATGTATCATCTTTATATACATGTACATATATATGTACGTGTTACGTATACGTTTGTACGTATACGTGCGTTTGAGAATGAGTATGACTCACGTGAGTGTGTGAGATAGAAGCCCTGCTGTTCATTCGTGTGTATGACGAGAGAACAGTGAATAGCGAAGGGTAGAGAGGATAGTAAAGGGGGTAGAGAGTAAGAGAGAGGGGCAGAGGGGCTTGAAAAGAGGGAGAGAAAGTACTTAGACTCGTACAAAAATATCGATTATACTTTTTTACGAGTTCACTCGCTCCACCGAGTGTTAATTTTGCGAAACGGCCTTCCCCTCGCCACGCGTGCCTCGTAAAATCCTATTAACGCGTACGAGAAGGTCCTCTCTCTCTCTCTCTTTCTCTCTCTCTTTCTCTTTTCCACTTCATCCTACCACTCTACTCCCTTCTCCCTCCTCTTCACCCTCCTCTTTTATACTCCTACCACCTACAGAGTGGTACGCCTCTACACATTTCACCGCTTTTCGCAATAAAAATTCGAACGAGTCCGTATTTAACATTTTTTTCTTCTTCCTCATTTGTACTCTCTCTCTCTCTCTCTCTCTTTCTCTCTCTCTCTTTCTCTTTTTTTTTCTTTTTTTTTATCTCACTAACTCGATCTCTCTCTTTCTTTCTATCTTTATCTTTATCTCTATTTCTATCTCTCTTTCTATCTATCTATCTATCTATCTATCTATCTATCTATCTATCTATCTATATATATATCTATTCGTCTACCTCTATCTCTCTTCCTGGTTTTCTCTTCTCTCTCTCTTGCTTCTCGCTTCTGTCGAACTTTCTGAGGTTCAAAGTCGAGCGGTTCAAGGACATGCCTTTTTATCATGGTGGAATACACCTCGGAAAGTTAGCCATGCGTTAAATTTCAACCACGATTTAATAATCGCGAAGATTTAATAAGTCAACTACTCTCGTGTTTCTCTTCTTTTTCTATCCTTTTTCTTTCTTTCTTTCTTCGTTTTTTTTTTTCTTCTTCTTCTTTTTGTTTTTCTTACACGTCGACCGTCAAAGGGTATAAAAATAAATCGATATAAAAATAGTAGAGTAATAAAATTTTGTATCGTTGTTAGATATTGCCTTTATTAGATGGTATATATGATTTTTGATCGTTTGAATTAATTCAAGAAAAGAGAAAGAAAAGATAGGAAATCATGGGAAATGTTTGAATAGAAAATTTACATAACCGAGTACTTCTTCATCGGGGCTCATTTTTTAAATGGCATTTAAAGTGTTAATAAAAATATCGCGTTATTACGTTTAATGTACATGTGTAAACGTTTCAAGGTTTCAAGTATTATCGTTGTTGAGAAATACTAAGGAAATATTATGTAATCAAAATTTAGAAACAAAGAATGCTAAATATAGAAATATTATCGATTTGAAATTTAGAAATAAGATATGTTAAATATGGAAGTACGATATATTAGAAATTTTAAAAAATAAGAGAAATACCGTACTGTTGGAAACTTAAAAATAAGAAATACTAAATAGAGATATATTGGATACTACGAATTTAGAAATAGTAACTTGAATAATATATTCTTTTACTTTCTTTAATAATTTCGACAATTAACCTCAAAACTCGAAGATTTTCATTTTTCTTTTTACTTTATTTCTTTCTTTTTTCTTTTTTAATATAACGAAACGTACGAAAGAAACTTTACAAGTCCCTGATACTTCCGATATATTTCAAAATTCAATATCAGTATCATATTATCATTAATAATAATAATAATAATAATAACAATAATAATAACAGTATTAACAATAAAAAGCAATTACAAATAATTATAATTATAATACGATTCTTATTACAATATAATATAATATATTAATAATAACAATAATAATAATCATATTATAATTATTAATTATTATTATAATCAAATATTACATTATACTTCCGAATCTTTTTTTTTAGAAAATAGGATGTCCGGGTTTAACGACCTTCGCACCTGGCAACCCTTTCCGTATAGGTATATAATAATTACCCTGAAGGCACATAGAGAAGAGTCTTGCCTTTATATACATCGTGTGCATCTTGAGAACGAACAAACGAACGTACTACGTACACACGTAAGAACTAACGTTAACGTTAACGTGAAAACATCAACGTGAAAACATCAACGTGAAAACGTGAACGTGAAAATGTGAGCGTGCGATAACGTGGGCTACGATGTTTACTATATAATTTTATGTACGGTCGCGCGAATACCTGAAATCCCGTTGCCATTTTTTTTTTTTCTTTATTTTATTTTATTTTTTTTATTTTTTTTATTTTTAACAATTTCCGTTCAGCTCTCTCGATGTATCACATGCCAATACGGTAAGCTCGGTTTATTGCATACAGTTGTTTCGTCGAAATGCAAGCCGGTTCCCGTACAACGACCTCTCCTCTTTCATTCTCACTCGATAGCATGTCACACGCTTCGTTCTTATATCTATTTATCTATCTATCTATCTATCTATCTATCTATCTATCTATCTATATGTTCATCTATATGTATATATATATATATATATATAGATATGTATATGTATCTTTTTCATTCTTTTATACCTTCTCGATAAGTCGCGAATTTTATTCCGATTGTTTTTTAATTTTTTATTTTGTTTCGTTTCGTTTTTTATTTTTTAATTTTTTAAATTTACTTTGTCTTGTTCCGTTTGTTTAATCGTAAGAAATCGTGGAGTCTGCATTGATTCCTCCTTTCGTTGTAAAAAAAAAAAAAAAAAAATGGAAACTTTTACTACGATTTTCCTTAATGACGTTTCTTATCTATTTATTTATTTTTTTTATTAAATTTCTTTGTATTTCTTTCGTAAAGGAAATGTTCGCCATTGAAAAAATTTCTTAAAAATGATTGTGATTGTTACTGTTAATATTATCATTTATTTATTCATCTCATTTGTTAGAGATTCCTCATTTTAGAAGTAAAAGAAAATTTTCAATTTCGTCATGATTTTCATCGTTGTTATCCATTGTTATTAATATTGTCATCTTTGTCGTTATCCTTTTCTTTTCTTTTCTCTTCTTTTCTTTTTTTTTTTTCATTTTCGATTTTCGAAGTAAAGCAAATAATTGTTTTTCGAGAATTTCATTATTGCGAATGATATTTATTATTTTGACGTAGTTTCATTTTATTTGATTGCTTTTCGGTATTATTTTTTTGAAAGAAAATGTTTATACGAGAGAGAGAGAGAGAGAGAGAGAGAGAGAGAGAGAGAGAGAGAGAGAGAGAGAGAGAGAGAAAGAGAGAATGAGAACCCTACCGTTCTTTGTCGATACTTTCGTTAGTCAAAAATTGTATTATGATTCTCTCGAACGATTGTTATTACTGCTATTTTCTGTTTTCTCCTTTTTTTTTCGACGTTATATTTTTTGATTGGTTTTTTCAGTATTGTTCTATCTGAAAGAAAATGTTGACGAGAGAAAAAAGTGAGAGAGAGAGAGAGAGAGAAAGAGAGAGAGAGAGAGAGATAGCGAATAAGCCGAAAATTAAACGTTATTATTATCTTTAATGATTTGTAATTATTATTATTATTAGCTTTGATTTTTATTATAAAAAATGTATCGTTCGATGACATTGTCATCTCCGAAACAAAAGACTTTCATATTGGATAGATAAAGAGAGAAAGAAGGAAAACTCCCTCATTTATTTTTAATAAGTCAAAAATGTTCATTATTATTTTCACAAACGATGCTTGTTATTAAATTGAACGTATTATTTCTTAATTACTTTTCCAAATATGTTCTTAACGGGAAAAAAAAAAAAAAAAAAAAAGAGAGAAAGAAAAAAAAATTCTTCCCAAACATTTTTTTAACGAAAAGCAGAGAGAGAGAGAGAGAGAAAGAGATAGAACTATATCTTCGTAAATAACTTCATTAATCGAAAATTTCATTATAACTTTCTTAAGTATTATTCTTACTATCCTCGTCATTATCATAACTATTAAATCTTTATTTCTTTATTGATTTCGAGTTAGTTTTATCGTAAAAAAACGATTGCTTTTTCGTTATTGTTCCCTTCGAAGAAAAAAAAAGAAAAGACAAACGAACAAAAAGAGAGAGAGAGAGAGAGAGAGAGAGAGAAAAAGGGAGAACTCTACGATTTTTCATAAATAATATCATTAATCGAAAATTTCATTTCAACATTCTTAAGTATTATTATTACTATCCTCGTTATTATCATAATTATTAAATCTTTATTTTCTTTGACTTATCGTAGAAATGATTATTATTTTCGTTATTTTTTCCTTCGAAGAAAAAAGAAAATGTTGAAAGAAAGAGACGAAAAAAAAGAGGAAAAAAAGAAAAAGAGAGAGAGAGAGAAAGAAAGAAGAGAGCTTCGAAATATATGAGTGGAGAATCGTCGACGACATTTCTCGATATTTACATCGTAAATAGTGTGAGAAAGAGTGAGAGAAAGATTGAAAATGAGGAGGAGCCGTTATCGTACTTCGTCCGACAAGCGAAATGCGATATTTAATGAAGCGCGTTAGTCATCGGAAAAACAATGTTGCATAGTCCAATCGATAATTTCCACTCCCTCTCTCTCTCTCTTCTTTTCCTTCTTTTTTGCAATTTTTTTTTTTATTCTTTTCTTATTTTTTCTTTTTTTTTCTCTTATCTTCTCTCTCTCTCTCTCTCTTTCTCTGTTACACACACACACACACACACACACATAAACACACACACATACACCCCTACCACTCCATACTCTTTCTTCTCGGAAATAAGAGATCGAGCTTGTACTCTTGCTCAAAACTTTATTTTACGTCTTTCTTTTCACGTTTTTACAAAGATCGGATCTTTCAAACGATATCTCTCGCGTTTTTTTTTTTTTTTTTTTTTTTTTTT
>NC_057708.1:656236-659555 GCF_014466175.1 Vespula pensylvanica | reverse complement strand
AGAGTGAGAACAATTTTATTTTTACACTAGAATACGAGTACGATTCGGTGATATGAAAATAGAAAAAATGAAAGAGAGATAGATGGATGGATGGATGGATGGATGGATAGATAGATTATATTTGTAACAATATTAGATTTGAATTATTAACAAGTTGCATTAAGTATGAAGTGGAACGTAGAGTAAAAGGTTTTCTTAGTTTTTGTAAAAATTATTTAATACGACTTAACCAGAAAGAAACGGGAAAAAAAGAAAATAAAGAGAAATCAACTATCAAACGTCGTGTGATTTTACGTCATAGATAAATTATGTTGTTTAAATAGGAGGATAAACATGATGTTAAGAGAGATTCTGCTAATTGTAAAAAAAAAAAAAAAAAAGAAAAGAAAAGAAAAAGAAAAGGAAAAAAGATCGGTTAACGTAATCGAACTTAAAAATCGACGAAAGACAAAAATAATTTAAATTAAAGAATTATATAAATCAATAAATAAATAAAATCTCAAACGGAAATTCAAATCATCGCGTGCTCATACGAGATAGATAAATTGTGGTTTTGCGATTACAATTTCAAAGATTAAAGAAGCAAGACTGAGTGTTAAGATAAACATAAAGTAAAAAGACCAAAATAAAAAAAGAAACGAGTCTCAACTTTGGAAAAATCATTTAACGTAATTAAACTTAAAGAACGAAAAAGAAAGAACAAAAAAAAAAAGGAAAAGAAAAGAAAAGAAGGAAAAACAGAAAGGAAATAAAAATAACTAAAATATCAAACGGAAATGATCGTCGTGTTTACATAGATAAATTCTATTTATAATAACTTTAGATTAAACAAGCAACGCTAAGTACGAAGATAAATGCTTAACGAGAAGACATTGCTTCTCTCCAAAATTACCGCATATACAAAAACGAGAACGAAAGGAAAAAAAGAAAAAAAAACACAACGAAACTGAAGATTTGAGCTCCGAAATATTAATGAGATCGATTAACAAAGAGGAAAAAAAAAAGAGAAAAAGAAAGAAGGGATAAAATGTATAAAAAAAAAAAAAAGAAAAAAGTAGAAAAAGAATACAAAAGGAGAAAACAAAATTTTATAAACTAACGCATTTAAATTTGATAGACGACGAATCATTCCTTTCGCAATTTCAGACGACAACTCTGATAACGGGAGATATAAAAAGGGAAAAGATAAAAAAAGGACAGCAAGAATTTCTTTGTTAAAATTAATTAATATCGTTGTACTTAAGATAAGTGGAGAGAAAAAAGAAGAAGAGGAAAAAAGAGAGAGAGAGAGAGAGAGAGAGAAAAAAAAATACGAAAATAATTATCAAATAAAGAAATATAAAAGAGAGAGAGAGAGAGAGAGAGATCACGTGTGCGTCGAGACGTGACAGATTAAATATCCTTATGACGACGATTTCGCAGATTAAACAAGCAAGGACAAAGTATGAAGATAAAAAAGAAAAAAAGAAATAACGGAGAAGGACGAACGAGAGATTATTTTCAAAAATTCATTAATATGATTTAATTAAAAATTGATGAAAAAGAGGGAGAGAGAGAGAGAGAGAGAGAGAGGAATATAGAGACAGAGAGTGAGAGAGAGAAAAAAAATATATATATATATATTAAATATAAAAAAGAAATGAGCCATTCCAGACGTCTCGACGTATAAACTATAAATCCTAACAGTCGTTAATACTAAAAGTAATAACGACTTCTTCTCTTCGTTCTTCTCTTCCTATCTGTTAAGAGTATTAAACAAAGACAGAAAGAGAGAGAGAGAGAAAGAGAAAGAGAGAGAAAAGAGATAAGAAAGAAACAGAAGTTTAAACAAAAAAAAAAGAAAGAAAGAAAGAAAGAAAGAAAAAGAATAAGAGAGATAGCTAAATAGAGAAGTAAAAAAAAATAATAAAAAAGAAAAAGGAACAAACTTCAAAAAGAAATGAGAACGAATGGAGAAAGAACTGTGGCGCGGAACAAGAAAAAAAAAAAGGAAAAAGAAAAATAGGGGAAAGGAAAGGAAAGATAAAAATTAAAAATAATAATAAAAAAGAAAGACGTACGACATACGCTGCGTCGTGTGCATGCGAGAAGGAAAGCAAAAAAGAAAGAAAGAAAGAAAGAAAGAAAGAAAGAAAGAAAGAGAAAAATGAAAAAACGAAAAAAAAAAAGAAAGAAAAAAAGAAAAATGAACCGCACGTTGGAAATTTCTCTCATTGCTGATTTTAATCTCTTTTGCCATCTTTCTTTTTCGACGTAACGTACATGCGTCCTCAAATATATATATATATGTATATACATAAATAATTTCTTTTTCTATCAGTCAGGGTTATCCATACACCAGGATGCAGGTGATACAAGAACGAAAAGGGTAGTAGTAGTGAGGTAGTACGTAGAAAGAGAGAGAAATAAAGACAGATAGATATAGATAGATAGATAGATAGATAGATAGATAGATAGATAGATAGATATAAAATAAGAAGGGAGAATTCAAGCAGCTGGTCATGCACTGGGCAGCAACCCTTCGGCCTTCTCTTTTTACGTCGAGTCTACTTCTTTCGTTTTACCTCTATTTGCTTTAACCCAAACTCTTTAGCCGGTTTCCAACCCTCCCTCCTTCCGTTAGGTCGGAGCAAGACAGAAAAAAAAAGAAATAAATAAAAAAGAAAAAAGGTCATCTCTTTCTCTTTCTCTTTCTCTTTCTCTTTCTCTTTCTCTCTCTCTCTCTCTCTCTCACTCTCTCTCTCTCACTCTCTCTTACTTTTTATCTCTATCTCTATCTCTATCTCGTCTTCGACGGTGACTTTGGCTCGACCTGCACCTACACCTACCTACATCTACCTACCTATCAAACCCACCCCCAACTCCTACTACCCTTCGTCCAACCCTCGCGGTCACTCTTTCTATCTAACTCACCGACAACAACCCAATACTACCATCATCAACCGGTGCGACCATTTCCGACAGTAATTCCGAACGTTTTTTCTTCGTCGGGTGGGAGGGTAGTAGTGGTAAGGGACGGTGAGAGTAAGGGTGAGGATGAGGGTAAAGGTAGGAGAGGATAGGGTGGTGGTGGTGGGTGTGGGTGTCTCTCCTCTTTCTCGAAACCTTGAAAATTCGTTTGCGATTTTACCCCTTCAACCTTCTACCTTCCTTGCTATGCTGAGCGCTCTCGAGCAAGGAGATAGGAATGGTAAGATAAAGATAAAAAGAGATGGATAAATAGATAAATAATGGAGAGAGAAAGAAAGAAGGAAATGACAGAGAAAAATAATAATAATAATAATAATAATAATGATAATAATAATAATAATAATAATAA
>NC_057708.1:648609-656101 GCF_014466175.1 Vespula pensylvanica | reverse complement strand
AAAAAAAAAAAAAAAAAAAAAAAGAAAGGAAGGAAAGAAAGAAAGAAACAAAAAAGAAAAATAAGAAATGAAAAAAGGCCGGGCGCGCGCGTGTTTCCCTCGGCTTCGGCGTCGGCGTCGGCGTCGGCGGCATTCTAAATTTAGGAGGAAGTATTGATTTTACAATTTGGACCCCTCCCAAAGTAAAAAATAAACCAAGCCAAACGTACTCTCTCTTTCTCTTTCTCTCTTTCTTTCTCTGTCTCTCTCTTTCTTCCTCTCTCCTTTTCTCTCTCTCTCTCTCTCTCTCTCTCGCTCTTTTTCTTTCTACTTTGATAGAGTGCCTCTCCTCTGCGCGGCTCGTTTCGACGCATAGGCCAGGGGAAAAGTAAAAAAAAAAAAAAGAAAGAAAAGAAAAAAATAAAGAATAAAAAAGAAGGAGAAATGAAGAAAAGAAAAGAAAAGAAAAGGATGGATGGATGGATGGATGGATGGATGGATGGATGAAAGAAAAAGAGAGCGAGACAGAGACGGAGACAGAAAGAAAAGAGAGAGAGAGAGAGAGAGAGAGAGAGAGAGAGAGAGAGAGAGAGAGAGGAAGCAAGAAGAAGAAAAGAGAAGAAAGACGCGCGATGAAAGAAGGCGAGAGGGGTTGAAGAGAGGTAGGTAGAGGGTGTATTGCGCGTTGGTCGCTGGCTTCGAAGAGGTGAAGAGAAAAAGGGGTGAGAAGAGGTGAACGGAGAGAAACAGAGAGAGAGAGAGAGAGAGAGAGGTAGAAGAGAACGTAGTTCCACCCCCTGGTAAGAAACAAAGAACAGAAAATTGATCGTTTGTCAAGTTTTATGTTCCTCGAGGCCAGTGGTAAGGGTGGTCTCTCTCTCTTTTTCTTTCTTTCTTTCTTTCTTTCTGTCTCTCTCTCTCTCTCTCTTTCTCTCTCGAAGAAGCGAGCCTTTTTTCACCCTTCTCAGTCCAACATCTCATCTCCTTCTTTCTCTCTCTTTTTCTCTTTCTCTCTCTCTCTTTTTCTATCTCTTTATACACACACACATATATATATACACTTATATATATATCTCTCTTTCTATTTTATTCTTCCATCTTTCTTTCTCTACGACGTACGCAATAAGACGAATCAAGGAACATTCTGCAGCTAGCTGGTAGTATTGGAACACGAGAAAAAGAAAACCGAATACGAAAGAACGAGAACGAGAACGAGAAAGAGAAAGATAGAAAGAAAAAAGAAAGAGAAAGAAACGGTTGCGAGGTGGGGATAGGATAGGTTCGACTGGAAAAATGAAAGATAGACACGTGCACCTAAAAAAAAAAAAGACGACATCCACACCCACCTACTACCCTCTCTTCCTTCCATCATCCCTACACACATACACACATTTATACATACATACATATATATATACATATATATATATATATAGAACAACAAAAAGAACAACAATAATAAAAAAAAAAAGAAGAAAGAAAAAAGGAGCAAGAGTCGCGGCGCACCGCGTCAGTCGATGAAAACTCTGCGCGAGATTGTCTCCCACCCTCGCGTAACCTCCACCTAACCACCCCTCTCAACCCCACCTTATATCCTACCACCCTCTTCGTTCTTTCTCCTCTTCCTTCCCACTCACGACACCCACGTGCACCCTTCCTCCCTCTCTTCTTCCTCCTCCTCCTCTACCTCCACCTCCTCCTCCTCCTCCTCCTCCTCCTCTACCCTTCTTCTCATCATCTTCTTCCTCTTCTTCCTCTTTTTCTTCTTCCGCCTCCCACTTCTTTCTACCAACTCGACACAGCCGATCGAAGCGCGTTTTCGCTGTGGGAAGGCCGTTCAATTATCGCCCAGACTTTTCTACTCTTGCTCGCGATCGTTTCGACTAGCCAGACGTACGTACGTACGTATCACGGTTAACCCTCCTCACCCTCCCTTCTTATTCTCTTCCTCTATTTTCTGTCCGTTTCTCGAAGGAAAAAAAAAAAAATCGAATTTGGCCAAAGGGTTGATTCGTTCGGTCGGTTCGATCGATGCTTCCTTGATCAGAATTAGATGGTTGGATGGATCGAATATTTTTTTATTTGATTTTGTTTTTGTACCTTTTCATTTTTTCTCGTCTGAGAATTTTCAGCTTCTCTACTGCGAAACCTTCTACTTAATATCGCGGACCCTTGCACCACCCCCTGTTGTGTGCGCTACCACGTGAGAATCGAAAGGCTGCATTTTTTTTTTCACTACCTTTTTTCTTCTTCTTCTTTTTTTTTTTTTTTTGTTCTATTTTTTATCGTATTTCTTTGGTCGCGTTTTTTTAATACTTTCTTATTAATTAATATGTATGTGTATAGATATTTCGTTGTAAATAAATGTATATTTAATTATAAATTTTATTATATAGGGGGTTTCTTAATTGTTTCTCGATAATTGGATATTTATCAGGAGAAGTATAATGTGCTAAATTAATATTTCGTAGGATGACCACCATAAAATGGGGGAGAGATCTTGCTTCCTCTCGATGAGGAAATCGTTCTTCGAAACAAGAAATTACGAATAATATTATTCGGTTCATAATGTCGCATTGTAAAAAAAAAAAAAAAAGAACATATACATATATATCCTTAATGATTATATCCGTTCAACAGATAAGGAAAGAAAGAAAGAAAGAAAGAAAGAAAGAAAGAGAGAAAGAAAAGTATCCAAACAAAACTTTCCAAAAGTTTCATTCCCAAATCTAAACAATCCAAATAATACCCCGCTTAATCGTACCTCGAACGAATTCCAACGATCGAATAAATACAATTCCAATACCAATTAGAAAGATTAACCCTTTCGATAGAAAGATCGACATCGTTCAAAGTAGAAAACTCGAAAGAACTAAAGAAAAACCGATGTACACGTAATACGTGTACATCGTATCCACCTATCTACGTATACATAATATACCACCTAAAGAAACCGATCATAGAACGACATAAATAACAACGTAAATAACGAAAAAAAAAAAAGAAAGAAAGAAAGAAAGAAAAGAAAAGAAATTCAAGAACGACAACGAGCATAATTCCAACGACGAGGCCGACGACGACGATGATAACGACGATGATAACAACGCCAACAATAAAAACGTCAACAACAACAACAACAACAACGACGACGACGACGACAATAACAATAACAATAACGACAACGACAACGACGAAGAAGACGACGAAGAAGATGAGAAAGAAGATGACGTTGATTTTTACCTTGTGCGCTCTCAGTGTCTTGCCCTCGCATGCGAGCGTGACGTCGCAATAGGCCTGCCGCTCGAGCAGCTGTGAGAACATGGTCTGCAGGTTGCTGTGATGGTACTTCCATCTCAGGCAGTATTGTTGGGGGAACATGTTGGAGGATGACGTCGCAGGCGGTGTTATCGTTGTTGTAGCGGTACGTTGGTGAAGCATGCGCGGCCCTGGCAGAATCAACGCAGCCGTTGGCGGCGTCGCCACCACGAGCTGCTGCTCCTGCTCGTCTCCTTCTTCTTCTCCTCCACCACCACCACCCCTCCTCCACCACCTCCTCCTCCACCTCCTCCTCCTCCTCCTCCTCCTCCTCCACCACCACCACCACCACCACCTCCACCACCACCACCACCACCACCACCTTCTCTTCCTCCACTTCCTTCTTCTCTTTCTTCTTCTTTTTCTTTTTCTTCTTTTTCTTTTTCTTCTTTTCTTCTTTCTTCTTTTTCTTCTTTTCTTCTTTCTTCTTCTTCTTTTTCTTCTTCTTTTTCTTTTTCTTTTTCTTTTTTTTCTTCTTCTTCTTCTTCTTCTGTTTCTTCTTCTTCTTCTTCTTCTTCTTCTTCTTCTTGAGCTACTCCCGCTGCCGTTACGCTCGTCTCCGTTGCTGAGTTTCACCGTACACCCTCCTCCGCCTTCCTCCGCCGCCACCACCCCGTCTTCGTCGTCTGGAACATCAGTCTCGTGTCAACAGGACCCACCAAATTCGTACCGATACATTTTCATTATATACTTTTTTACGTTTCTTTTTATTTACGTATGTATGAATGTATGTATGAATGAATGCATGGATGTATGTATTATCGGACGAATGAATTCGGATAAATCAAGAATCTTATTTCATTTGCTTGTGATCATCTTTATCACAATCGATGAGAGGTCGATGAAAGATCGATATAGTATGTTTTTCGATGATGAAAATGTTGTTTCGAATTGGAATTTAGTGATTATGGCGAAGGTGAATGAGATATTATGTTCGTTATCGATCAAATTGTGTAGGTGGGAATATCGTTCGATTTCTTTGATCAAGGTGTTGAAATCTTTGCGACGAATCAAAGAAAGAATGGTAACTATATTGAAATATTAGAAACAGACATGATACCATATGCAAAGCGAGTTATAAATAGTAACTCGATATTTCGACGCGATAACGATCCGTATCACTCGTCTCGTGGCGTGCAAAATTGTTTTAATCGAAACACCGTGAAGGATCTTGCAAAATCTGGATTTTAATTCGATCGAATAAGAAGCATCTTTGGTAATATTTGAAATCGATTATTCGCGAGAAAACATTTCGAGGTATTGCAGAATTATTATTGTAACGATCGGGCAAAGCAAGCAGAACGTGTATTTCGTTTGTCATAATACAAAACGTTTTGAAATTTGTGATTACAAAAAAAAAAAAAAGAAAAAAAAATGATAGGCAGCAATTATAGATTCCCAATGATTTTCAAACGAAACATTTAAGATATTTTATTGTTTTCCCGATAGAGAAATTATATATCAACGTACGTGAAAAATTGTTAATAATTTCTTTAATGTTAAAATTTTCTCTGCGGATAACGTTTCTTGTCGATTACATTTTTATTTGCCTGTGAAAAATATATGTATTACGTTAAAATTCATCAATTCTATTAATACGAGTTCTGTTAATACGTGTCGAATTAATTCATAAAAATTTAGAAGATTTATTTGTCCGAATACATTTGTCCGATACCGTATGTACGTATATTTCTTTTTATTCGAAAAATACTCATTTTAAATCTGAGACCACATCAATGCATCTGTATCATCTACTTTAACACACGCACACACACACACACAAATATACATACATATTTCTATCTGCGTCTATTTATATCTATACGAGAACGAGATATAATATTACTTCCAATCATTTTGTTTTTATTCCGTACGTAACCTCTCCTAACACCTTATTTACAATGACAAACTATAAAGACACATTGAGAGCAAAGTCGTCAATGTTTATCAATACACCTATAACGTTTATCATCGTATACACGTTCTTCTACGAATACACAATACAAATCTATCTAACGTTCTCTTCGTGTCTCATTCTTCCTCTCGCCCTTCGCCTAATCGTATCTCTCGTTCTACGTTTCATTAAAATTAAATATAGAATAATAATGAAATTAATATTTCTCAGATGCATCGATGAGTACCTATTATCAACACGTTTCAATCGCATCTTAGACTTATTATTCCTACTTTTATATAATTTCGTAATTTCAATATCTTATCAAGAATACGTGTAAAGTATTTAGAAGAAAATAAAATACAAGAAAGAAAGAAAGAAAGAACGGGTAATTCTCCTTACGGATGTCGTTCTATCCCTCTCGTCGATGGAAAAGATCGTTGATGATAGTCAGAGTCAAGGTTTCTTCTCGACTTCCGCCGACGCGACGACGGCTCTTCGTTCTGTCATAAATGTATCCTCCTAACGGCACGTTTATCTGTAACAGAAATGGCGAAAAAGCATGCTTTATTAACGCGTTCCGGTCTCTCTGCTTGGACGTCAATGAAGTAACACACGATGGACGCGTCGTCACGACTCGTCACACGCTTGAGGGAGGACATGGTGGTGGTGAAGGTGGAGAAGGAGAAGTGTAAGAGAAAAAGAGAGAACGAATGAACGAGAGAGAAAGAGAGAAAGAGAGAGAGAGAGAGAGGGAGTAAATTAGATCGTTGTACGATCACACCGAGTAGTACATTTGTTCATTCGACGACAGAATGATAGAAACGTCGATATGTACATGCCGCTGACTCTTTCATTCCCGTTTGCATAAATAATAATCTCCGTTCGATTCGGTCGATGATGCTTTTTATGGAATCCTGTGAAAGTATATATACGATTTACGTAGATACGTTACTTATGTATGTATGTATGTATGTTTGTGTGTATGTTTGTGTGTATGTTTACGAAGAAAGAAAAAGTTAAGAAATTTCGTTTACATATTATTGATCGATGATATATATGTATGTGTGTGTATGTGTATATATATATATATATCGTATAACGATAATTCACAGTTACAATATTATTATCGGACAAATTATTACGGTTGTCAGTAAATTTAAGTCGACGAAAAGATGATCGGATATAGGTTTATTCGAAAAATTGTTGAGATCGTTCGTAACTCTATTATTATTATTATTATTATTATTATTATTATTATTATTATTATTATTAGAAAAAAGAAGAAGAAAAAAAGAAAGAAGATATCACGGAGAAAGAAGATCGAATGGTTTTATAGATGGGTAAAGGACGAAGCTCGTACAAAGAGAAGCAAAAGAGAGAAAGAGAGAGAGAGAGAGATAAAAAAGAAAAAGAGAGGAATACAAAAAAAAAAGGAACTTGCCTTACGCGCCGAGTATAATTATAAATTAGGGAAAAAAGGAGGGGAATTAAAAAAAAAATAAAAAATAAAAGATGATAGGAAGAAGAAAATAAATAAAGAGAAAAAAAAAAGAAAAAAATTAGATCGACGGTATTCACGGAGAAGGGAGAGAGAAGCGAGAGGGTGGATCGAGCTATAGAAAATCGATTAAACCCTCGGACGATGCCTTTTTCGAAGGTCGTACGGTTACGCTCGTTTTTGATGACCTTCGTCAATGACTCGTCATTCTTTCTGTTAAACCAAGAGGTTTATGAAAGAAAAAGACGAAGAAAAAAAAGAGAAAAATAGAGAGAGAGAGAGAAAAAAAAGAAAAGAGAAAGAGAAAGAGAAAGAGAAAGAGAAAGAAAGAGAGAGAGAGAGACACGTATACATTTTGATCGAACGACAAGGTCAAAAGCTCTTTTAGTGTGTCTATCTATACATACATAAATACATACATACATACATACATATATGTATATATATAAATAGATGTATGTGTCGATAATTTTGAAATGTCAAGTGGGGGTATAAAAAGATACGAAGAGTAGCTAAGAGGTGATCTGGTTGGATATGTAGGGTGTTGGAGAGAGGTGAGTCTATGTGTTTTGGGGTTGGAAGGGTTAGGGGGGTTGGGAGGGAAGTAATAAGACCGGTCACGTTCGATCGGCCCAATAGATATATCAAAGACGCTCGACAACCAGGGTAGAAGAATATATATATGTCGTATTGCGAACGAAAATAGAGTACAGTCTGGGACACTGGACTTTTTACTTTTTTCTTATATATATGTATGTATATATATATGTATATATATATAAATGTTTTTATAGCTCGTTATA
>NC_057708.1:641356-648531 GCF_014466175.1 Vespula pensylvanica | reverse complement strand
GAGAGAAAGAAAAAGAGAGATTAGAAATTTTACAAAAATTTTATTTAGATCATTTCTTTCTCGGAGAAAGTTTCTAACGTTCTCGTTCCAGTAATACTCGAGAAACGCCATAGGAGACTTAATATCAATCGAATTTTCTTCCTTTTTTAGCCACGAACGAGAACAAAGAAATAAAAAGAAAAATGAAAGTAAGGAAGAAAGAAGAAGTAGAAAAAGAAAAATAAGGGGGAGGGAAAGAAAAAGAACAAGAACAAGAAAAAAGAAATGAACGAACCAAACGAAAAGAAAGATATATAACCCTGGCTTTGGCTCGTTATATTATATACCATAATTTCGTTTTTCTTTTTTGTCCCTCATTTTTTTTTATTATTATTTTTTTTAACCATCTAACCTGAAACTCTCTCTCTCTCTCTCTCTCTCTCTCTCTCTCTCTCTCTCTCTCTCTCTCTCTCTCTCTCGTCTATTCCGAGAGAAAGAATTTTTCGATGCGGTTCCGTGTGCCGCAAAGGCGCTTGATATACGAAAGTAGGAGAAAAAGAAGAAGGAGGAGGAGGAGGAGGAGGAGGAGTAGGAGGAGGAGGATGAGGAGAAGGGGAGAGGGATGGATGGATGCTTGGAGAGAGAGGTAGATAGGTGGGTGGGTGAGTGAGGAGGACGAAGGGTAGGGAGGAACAGAGATAGTAGTAAGAGGGAGAAAGAAAAGTCGCAAGAACCGGATGTTAGAAAATTTCGCGTGGATCGCGGAACAGTCTGCGGCACAGAAACAGCACAGAAACAGCACAGAAACAGCACCGATTCGCGGAATTCAGGTCTCCGCGGTGCGCGAAACGTGCGCGCGAGCGTACGAGAGCGCACGATAGTACACAACAACACACATAAACGTTTAGCGTCTACACTACGTAAAGAGAAAGAGAAAGAGAGAGAGAGAGAAAGAGAGAGAGAGAGAGAGAGATTCCGTGGCCTCACACTCACACGACGACTATCCTAGATTCTCTTGGTACTTTCTATTGTGTTTACGGATCGGATTGGAGTACCTTTCGCTTCTTAGAAAATAGAGCCCGCTTCTATATTCCAGGCCAACACCTCCCCCTCTCTTCTATTTCTTTATCACCACCCCCCTCTACCCCCTCCGATCAGATCACTCGTCGATTTGTATTTTGCTATAGTTTTGTAGTTAAGGGTATTATTGCGAGGATTGTAATGAGAGAGTATTGAAGGAGGGAGAATGGAGAGGTACCAAAATGGCCGAGACTGTTCTTTCATCTCGTGGAATAGAAGTGGAGAAAAGTGAAAATGATTGAATTTGATCGAATATTGGAGTCAACGATAAAATTCTATTAGCGTTTTTATTATATGTTGTTATTCGTATCTTTTTTTTTTTTTTTTTTTTTTTTTTTTTTTTTTTTATTGAGGTTAATATCGATTAAAAGAATTGACGAGTTTAGTGATATCTATCACTATGCGACGTTGTTTTCTTATTCGTTCTTTTCTTGATTTTGTATTTTTTTCGTTAATATCTAGTAAGATGATATTCGAACGTTTTCATTCGGTAAATCGTGTTATTTAATATCAAGTATATATATATATATATATATATATATATATATCGATAAAATAATGAATGTAATGAGAATAAGGAGTGGCACAAGTGGGTACCAAAATGGCGACCGGAATTAGAGGAAAGAAAAAAGGAAAACAGAAAGGACAAATATTAAGAATTCGACTTCGCGTTGATCGTACTGTTCGCTCTAACAAAATAAATTTTGATCGACGGGTTTGTAATGCAAAAAGAAAAAACGAAAAAAGGAAGAAACAAACAGATAATCAAGTATGTTACAAGACACGGTTAGCGAGCAAGAATATTATGGAATATTACAGGCGCATATTACGGAAATTCCTTTGAGCTTCTCTTGTCGGTTCGTAAGAAAGGAACAAGAAAAAAAAAAAACAAGAAAAGAAAAGAAAAGAAAAGAAAAGAAAAGAAGACGTAAGAAAAAGAAAGAAACGAGAAAAAAGAGAAACATCCTATCCATAAAAATCCTTCGATCACGTCGATCTTTTCGAATAAAAAAAAAATTGAATTAAATTAAAAAATAAACAAAATAAAAAAAAGTAAAATATACATACACACACATATATGTAGCCAAACATACGTATATACGTGTATACGGAATGTTAATGCCGATCACGAAAGATCCCGTCGAAAAGCGATATTTTTTCCTCGATATATCGATTACGAGACTGTATCGTCTCATGATTATGATTATACCTCGTGGATCTACCGATAGCCGTCGATTACATCGTTTTAAAACGAGTCGAAGTTGAAGAACCCAATGAGAATCGCGAAACATACATACCTACATACAATATGTACAATACATACATACATACATATAAACCTACCTACCTACCTACCTACCTATTCATATAAACACATTCACACATACATGCATACGTATATACATAAACTTGTTTTGGCGTTCGGTCAAACTCGTGAGAATTTCACGGACTTTACCGACTTCCTCTTTTATCAGCTGTTTACTGTGTTTACACCGTATGCTTTCACGCACATAAAACTGACTCACTCTGTCTCTCTCTCTCTCTCTCTCTCTATTTATCTATCTATCTCTTTCTCTCTGTTACATACATACATACATACATATCAAATGCATACGCATATGCACATTCACACACTCACAAAGAAACACGAACGAACTTATTCCTATTTCCATCTTTTTCTTCCTTACACAGACGAATACATACATACATACATACATACATATATACATACATACATAGCTAACCTTTTTCATATTATAATTTCATTCTTAAACGATATGAAATCCTCCTCTTAAACGAACTACTTTGTCGGTGGTGTAACGACGAAGATCCGATGCACGCGGTATGTACGTTGTTGATATGTACTGCTGACATAACGGTTCTGCGTTCTGAGTTCTCTCTCATCGCGAAAGAAAGAAAGAAAGAAAGAAAGAAAGAAAGAAAGAGAGAGAGAGATAGAAAGAGAAAGAAAGAGAAAGATAGACAGATAGATAAAGATAGGATGCGAGAGAAATGACAAAAACGTGTGCGCGACCGCGAGTCACCGCTTGCAACCTCTCTACCATCCCACCCCTTTACCCCCTCACTCTATCCCCACCCTTTCCTCTCTCTCACTCTCTACCACCTCTCCCATATCCTACTACTACCTCATCCACCTATTTCTCTCCTCCTACTACTTCTTCTATATATTCGTTTCTTCGACATCAAAGCGAAAACCTTTCTCGGGATTCCTTGTTCTCTCGAATCCTCCTTCTTCTCTTCTTCCCTTCTATCGAAATATATCTACTAAAAATTTAACTTATTCATAAAACCAAGTGTAAAATTCTAGAGATAACCGAGATAAATCTTCAAATATTTCTAAAACCGATATAGAAATAGAAAGACACATACAGAGAGAGAGAGAGAGAGAGAGAGAGAGAGAGAGAGTGGGAGGGGGTTAACAAAATCGAAAGGTTATCAAATTTCTCGAAAGAATATTTCTCTCTGAAATGTTACGATTTATATATCGTTTTTGTATAACGCATTATTGCAACGAGTGAGAGCCAGAGATATACAGATAGAAACGGAGATACATACAACACACAAAGAGAAAGAGAGAAAGATAGAGAAAATAATTATCGAAAGGAAATCGAAAAGTAAGAGAAAAGAAAGCCCGTAGAAAATCGTCTTACAGAGAAAAAGAGATAGACTGAGAGAATTTAAGAGTGGAAATGATATAAAAACATTTTATTACACTCGCAAGTCCGATTTCAAATCGCGTGTCCCGTTCTCCCCACCCTTCTCGCTCCCACTCGCGTTCGTACGAATCGTTCGTTCTCTCTTTCTCTCTCTCTCTCTCTCTCTCTTTTTTTTCTTTATTTTTGTCGTCTTTTTTCTTCTCTTCCCCCACTCTTTTCCTTCTTTTTTTTTTCTTTTTTTTTTCATTCCTTCATGTTTTCAGTCTAAACAAGGCAGCAGCAAGTGTATGTGTAAGAGAGAGAAAGAAGGAAAGAGAGAGAGAGAGAAAGAGAGAGAGTAAGATAGACGATAACAACAGATTTATCGCGTTTGGTTGAAGATAATGCTCGATGCATACAAGAGAGCGCAATGCTCTTTCTCTCTCTCTCTCTCTCTTTCTCTATTTGTCTCTTTTTCTCTCGTTGCACTCGTTGCATCTCCCCACCAACATCCTCTCTCTCTATCTCTCTTTCTCTCTCGCTCACTCAGTCAGTCAAGTCACTCACTCACTCACTCACTCACTCACTCATTCACTCACTTACTCACTCACACTTACACGCCGTACCAAGTCTCGTTTTCCAACAACGCGCGTGCAGCAGCAGCAGCAGCAGCAGCAGCAGTAGAAGCAGTTGCAGGAGTTGCAGCAGCAGCAGTTGCAGTTGCAGTTGCAGAGCGACAGCAGCAACAGACGAGGAACACGCGGCACGCGAGATTCTTTCGCGTTCGAGAATCTTTTTCGAAATTTCGAAACGTCGATGACACAGACAGAGAGAAAGAGAGAGAGAGAGAGAGAGAGAAAAAAAGAGAAACGAAAAATGTTTGTCTTTCTTCTTTTTCTTTTTTCTCTCTTCTTTTTCTTCTTCTGCTACTTTCTCTGTTCCTCTTTGAACGATCGTTCGTTCGTTCGTTCGTTCTTTCGTTAATTCGTTGGTTAGTCGGTTCGTTTCGATCGAAGATCTAATTTAATCTAATCGTATCGTATCGTATCGTATCGAATCGAATCGAAAAGAACTTGGATGACTTTCAATTAAAAGAAGTGCACATTGTGTGCAAATACACAAAAGGATTTTCGCACGAAATATTATTAGTTTCGGTGTAAATGGTATAACACGCGATCTGTCGATCGATTGGATCGATCGATCGATCGATCGAATTCGATCGATCGATCCATCCATCCATTCGACATATATATATATATATATATATATCACTCTTGATTTTTAGCAGCGTCGTTTTAAATTTTTTTTAAATCGTACGTAATGCGTTCGCACTGTTGTCACAATTGTTTAAACTTTCGACGAGAATCGTTCGTTCGTCTATCACGTATATAACTATTTATTTATTTATTTATTTATTTATTTATCATTTAGTCACAGTCACTCTCTTCGATCGATTAATATATTCGATCGAGAAATGTAATAAACACTTGTGAAATACCTGTTCAAAAACCAACGATTACAGTTCCATCAGATTTTTCACTTTTTTCTTCTTTTATTTATTTGTCTTTTTTTTTTTTTTAAGATTTTATTTGTTTCCAATTATTTTCAAGAGGAGATCCGATCTGTCACAGGTTAAAATTATTCGTTTATTATAATAATATATCCGCTCATCGACGAATCACGGACCGATAAAGATCGTCCGCGACGTTCACACTCGCTTCGCACTTTTATCACTGATAAAATCCTTCGAAAAAATTCACCGTACTCGACCGTTTCGAAAGAAGACGAAGGAAGAAAGAAAGAAAGAAAGAAAGAAAGAAAGAATGAAAGAAGGAAAAAAAGAAGAGGGAAAAAAAAGAAACGCATACGCACATGCAAGCGGACGTCTGCGCGCACGCACAAACAGCAAATAGAAGATATTTGATGGGAGGAAATGAAACAAGAAAAAAAAAAAAAGAAAGAAAAAAAGAAAGACAAAAAAGAAAAAAAAATGTGCGCGTTATTGTTCCATCGCGCAAACTCGAAAAGGGGGTTGAGGGAGGAGAGGGGATCGGAGGGTACGGAAAGAAAGATGGATCATAGAAGGAAACAAAATGCAAGAAGCAAAAAAAAGTTGAAAGAAAGATAGAGAGAGAAAAAAAAAAGAAATGAAAAACAAGAACGAACGAGAGAAGCGAAGGTAACCGGATTAAAAGAAAAGAAAAAAAAAAAAAAAAGAAAGAAAGAAATGTCATCAAGAAACAAAAAAAACAAAAAAACAAAAAAGATAAAAATCGGAAGAGAGTAAAGGACAAAGAAAAAAGGGGAACAAACGTCGAAGGAAGGGAAAGACAAACGAAAAAATGACGAAACAAAAAACTGGGAATTCGAGCGATTAGGAAAAAAAAAAAGAAAGAAAGGAAGAATGAAAAAAAAAAAAAAAGAAAAAGAAAACAAAAACCGTCTGTATTGCAACGCGTCGAAGTATAAAAAAAAAAAAGGAAAGAAGGAAAGAAAGAAAAAATAACCTCGTGGACAGGGCCCGATTGTAGAGAGACCGGGAAAAATGAAAACGAAAAACAGGAAAAAAAGGGAAAAATAAAAAAGAAGAGGAAGAAGAAACGAGCAGTAAAAAAAAGAAGGAACAACAACGCCGACGATACAACAATAAAAACAACAATAACAACAACAATAACAATAACAACAACAACAACAACAACAACAACAAGAACAACGTCAACGTCAACGCGACGATCGTCGTGCCGCGAAGATCGTCTTCTTCCTCTCGATCATGATCTCAATCCTCGATCAAATTCGTACGGAGTCTCGTATCCTCCCGTAGTACTACTACTCGATGCACAACACGCGGCTGCGGACACCCGTCGCGGAAATTAAGGAGTCACGTTATAAAACGCAACGACCTACAATGCTACAAATGCTACGGAACCGGCGCGCCTCTCTCTCTCTCTCTCTCTCTCTCTCTCTCTCTCTCTCTCGCTCTCTCTCACTCGCTCTTTCACTCGGTCTATCTATCCATCTCTCTTTCTCCCTCTTTCTCAACCCCCCTTTACGGCTGGCTTCCGCCCCTCCCACCCTCTCTCGACGGATCGCCCCTCGCCGTTGCTGCTGCCGCCACCACCTCCGCCACCACCTCCTCCTCCACCACCACCTCCGCCGCCACCGCCGCCGCCGCCGCCGCCGCCACGGCCGCCGCTTTTGCTGCCTCCTTTTCCTCCGTTTTCTTTCTCTCTCTCTCTCTCTCTCTCTCTCTCTCTCTCTCTCGCTCTTTCTCTCTCACTCTTTCGTTCTTTCTCTCTCTCTCTCTTTTTCTACGTGTGACCACGTCCATGTATACGTATCCCTCCTCCTTTTGGCTTTTTCCTCCCCTTGATAGCCCCTTCTTAGGCCGACGGCCTCCCTTCTCCACCATATCGGCTCGTACCAACAACCCCACTTCTCTTCTACTACCCTCCTTCCCCC
>NC_057708.1:635314-641208 GCF_014466175.1 Vespula pensylvanica | reverse complement strand
TCTCTCTCTCTCTCTCTCTCTCTCTCTCTTTATAACCGTCACCCTTCTCTCCAGTACGGCACTGTGCACCGACAGGAACGTATCAAGATGCAAGATCTGATCCTCGCGAATTTCTCTCTCTCTCTCTCTTTCTCTTTCTCTTTCTCTTTCTCTTTCTAACTCGCTCTAACTACTCGCTAACTCGCTCGCTCGTTCAATCCCCCACCCAATCGTCTTTGAACCGTCTTCCTTCCTAATCCTTCTACTCCTCCTTCCCATCCCTCTATCGTTCTTGTTGTTCATCGAGTTTCAAATGACTATATTATCATGACGACCAAGATTACGATGATAATATGACGATAATATGACGACGATGAAAATCGCTCGCATTGTTTTTTTTATTTTTATCGTTGTCGTTGCGTCCTTGTTCTTGCCGCCATCTTTAAGACCTTTGTATTATTTTTTTTTCTTCCCTCCACCCTCTCGCCCTCCTCTCGCCTTTCCTCGCGTCAATTTCTTTTTTTCTTTTCCTTTTCTTTCATTCTTTCTTTCTTTCTTTCTTTCTTTCTTTCTTTCTTTCTTTCTTTCTTTCTTTCTTTCTTTCCTTTGTTTCCTTCTCCTCCACCTTTGCGATTTCTGATACGTCACGGAATATTTCTACATTATATTTCGTACTCGAAGTATCTTCGACTTCGTCAAATATCACACACACACACACACAAATACACACGTGCGAATACATAGGTACAATCACGCACACAATTTACGCGTACGTTCTCGCACGGCTCTCTTCTCGAGAAATTTCAAATTTTCCCGCCATTATTCACTTCAATCGCTTCAACTCCTATTCCTCGTTTCCTCTCTATCAGAATTTTCTTTTCTTTTCTTTTCTTTTTTTCTTTTTTCTTTTTTAATCGAAGTTCGTATAAACGTTCTAACTTTGCGATATTTCGATATTGTTTTTCTTACATCGTTACGATACGATATTTGATATAGTTCGTTTAAGTATCTGAGATTTGAATTTTCCCGCTATCTCTTTTTTCTTTCACCTTCCTGAACACGAACCTTCCGCGCTTCCGCGAAAAACGTTATTTTGTTACATCTCGTTACGTTGTTATTATTATTACTATTATTTTATGAACGCTCAATGTAAATCCATAAACGTACGTATTTCTCAAATTTGTAAAACTTTTCCGTCATTTTTTTCGACGGCTTTGACGAACGCCTCGAAAAAAAAAAAGAAAAGTATTTCTACCCTTCCGTAACTTTGTTTCTTTTTTACCTATGCCTATTATTTTACTTTTCGACCGATACCTCGTTTAATCTTGGATTAATCGTGAAACGATTACAATCGATTCGTATCTTTATTTTACTTTTTTTTTTCTTTTTCATTTTTCATCCTCATTCTCGAGAATTTTCATTCACGTGACTTTTTTTTACAACGCATCGAAAGTCTTGAAATATTTCCTCTCGTTCTTCGACATCTTCTTTTATGATTTCTTCAAACGTGTCTACCTTCTTCTATAAAATAGTATCCCGTCGAATTAAAAAAAAAAGAGATTCTTTAATTTCACAAATTTTTAAAACCCACAAAATTGCACGTTCGTGCAGAATAATTTCAACAAATATATCCCGCCGCTTTTATTTTTTCACAGTCTGTCGAAACGTTTTAACAAACATTTCCTTTCGTTATTCGACTACCTTCAATAATTCAATATCGCTTCGATTACGATTTGAGAAGAATTAACGCGACAACTTACGCCGTTTTGCAAATTTCCTCGGCCATCTTTAATTTCTTATCCTCTATTATTACACACAAAGCCTCGTACGAACCAACGACACAGATACAAAAGCACGAACGTCTCGAAAACGTTCCCACAAATTTCCCTTATCGATATTACTCGATACGATCTTACATTTGAATCCGATCGATCGATCGATCGATCGATCGATCGAAAAGAACGACGAGCTTGGTCTCTCTCCATCGATATCCTTTTTGATACTGTTATTTTATTCATTTTCTCTCTTTCTATTTTCATCGAATCATTGATTATAAAACCGTAGAAGAAAATTAACAATGGACGTGAAAGAAGATGAGAATGGAAACGAACGGAGTTGACGACAGACAGAGGATTAACGCGAGTCTCTTTCAACATTGGAAAAGTTTGTTGTAATACGTTGTAAAAAGAGGAGAACAAGAAGAAGAAGAAGAAGAAGAAGAAGAAGGAGGAGGAGGAAGAAGAAGAGAAAGAGGAGGAAGAGGAGGAGGCGCTAACGAGCACGCTTCAACGTGAAAGCTCGTGTAAATACTTGTTGCTCCTGTATTGTCGAAAGTAGGGCTTGCGAGTGAGCTTAAAGGACCGACCTTCTTGTAACGGCACCGTTTATGCGTCCTCCTCATCCTCCTCATCCTCCTTTTCTCGTAAACGACGAAGGGTTTCGTTCGCTCTCTCTTTCTCTCTTATACACATCATATATACACTCTATTTCTATCTATCTATTTATCTATCTATCTATCTATCTATCTATCTATCTACCTATCTATCTCTTTCTGATTTATTAAAATACGATCGATATATTATTTATGTTATTAGATTAAATCGTTTCATATAAAAAGTTATCGTATCTTACGTATGTACCTAGGTATACGTATGTACGCATACGTATGTACGTGTGCGTATGTATGCATCTTCTTTTTTTTTTTTTTTATATATAAGTGCGTACGTGTATGTATATGTGAAGAACATATGTTGGTTAAGCAGCAGCAGCAGCAATGTACCAGGGTAAATTATGCATGTCTATACGTTTAAGTATGCGTCAGATTAAAAAATGATGAAATTATACCTACCGATAAAGTAATCGGTGTATCGCATACGATTGTTATAAACCTGTTGACGTATAATCAATGAATTCATTATTTCTATACGTAAATGATTCCATGTTTATGTTATATGACTAAAGCGGAACACTAACAATAAGTCGTATGATATCATTAGCGATTAAAATGATATTCATTCGTTTGAGATTTAAAATGGGTAAATTATTAACGAAGGATTAAGCGATTCTCCCTTTTGATACTTATATTATTTTGTTTCTTTTCCTTTGTCTCCTTTTTTTCTTGTTCTTTTTTTTGTTTTGTTTTTTTTTTTTTTTTTGTTCTTTCTCGATCTCTCTCTTTTTTTCTTCTTCTTCTTGTTTTCGTTGTTTTGTTTCGTTACGTCTTGTTTTTCTTGCCCGTCTTATTTTCTTTGTTTTTTTTTTCTTTTTCTTTTTTTTTTTTTCTTTCTTTCTTTTTAAGCGGGATTGTATTTATAAAATTGTATACAATGTAATATGCATTATACAATGTATAAGCCATGCATTATTATTACGCAACATTTTTATATATCTGTATGCTTGTATGTACGAGTATATTGGAAGTTCATTATTATAATTTTTCTATTATAATAATATTAAGATGTACAAATATCTAATGTTTCTATATCACGTAATATAATTTATACTACAAATTTCTATACGTATACGACAATGAATGATTTCTATGAAAAGAATAAAAAAGAAAAAACAAAGTAAAAAAGAAAAAAAAAAAGAAAAAAAAAAGAAAAAAGAAACGAAACAGATAAAACAAATATGAAAATATGAAGATATACTTGAACAAAAATGAAAAAGACAAAAAGAAAAAAAAGAAAGAAAAGATAGACCTAACGAAGAGCTAACAAATAATTGGAATATTACAAGAAATTAACAAAAGTTAGATGCTTATTTCGTAGGCGCTGTACGATGTACGGAAACGTCGAATTTAATTTAACGAATCTACGTTAAATAATTTCCAATCCAAATCTCAAATCAAATCAAATCAAATCAAATACACAAAAGGAACATTGTAAGCATTACTTTATTTCTTTCATTTTGGTTCAAGGAAGAACTTGCAGTTATTTTAAAAGTTTCTCTTTAACGCGAGAAAGTACGTCATGGATGTGGATAGGGATGTGATGGGATGAAACGAGGTAGATGTGAGGTGGAGGAGGACTTCGGGAATAGAGAGGGTGAAAGAGAGAGAGAGAGAGAGAGAGAGAGAGAGAGAAATGAAGGGTGAAAGAGGTAGAAAGCAACGAACACGAAATTTCTAACTCTGGTGACCCTTTACCGAATCAAATTTTCCCGCGTAACGTTGAATATAAATCGTAAAGGTTATATCATTGGTTTACCTGTGCGACACGACGTTTACCGATTGAGCGGGAAATTCAAACGAGAAGGAACACTAGGAAGAGATGTATGCTTCAAATGTAATAAACAATTTAAAGTGTCGTATAACGTACGTGCTGTAGGAAAAATATGAAGTAGAAAAAAAGAAGGAAAAGGAAAAAAAAAAAAAAAACAAAGAGAAAGAGAGACAGATAAAAATTGAATCGATTAAAGCCGAGGAAAAACGATTCCCGTTGTCATATTATATCATATAAAAGAATTGTGTCTGTCTATGCTATACATACGTATGTATGTGTATACATATATACATATGTGTGTGTGTATCTGTCTCTCTCTCTCTCTCTCTTTCTATATATATATATATATATATATATATATATATATATATATTTCTTAACAGTGAGTTTCAACGATAAGAAAAATCAAGGTATGAACGTGTACGTATATTGGAGTATACGTGTATTAGAGTATACGTGTACGTGTATAGGTATATATAAGCAAGAAGAAGGAGGGAGTTTGTGTCAAAGGTTACATCGTAAAACCGCGCGTCATCGTGTTAGTCATTTCGTAGGTGTATATACGAATACACGTAGGTACGATACGTTCGTAGATTTATATACGTATATATTCGTATATATGTATGTATCTCTTTATATGTATATGCATACATTGATAAGTTTGTTTGTTTGTTGAGAGAGAAGAAATACGGTATAAGAGAGAAAAACGAGGACAAGAAGATGAAACTCTAACACGTTTAAGCGTCAGAACGGAAATTTCTATATATCCTCGTTCGTTATGTATTGTCATTTAGTATTTATAAAAGTATATCGAATAACAATGAATTAAATTAATAATATTAGTGTATATGTTATATGTTAAAGAATAGTACTATTAATAGTAATATAATGTCGTAAGTAATTTAATTATTTACGAAATATTATTTTTGATAATAGTAGTAGAATAATTTTGTAATAATATATATATATATATATATATATATTATATATTATTGCTATATTAGAAGCAGTAGTAACTGTAGTAGTAGTAGTAGTAGTAGTAGTAATAGTTTACGACAATTGTATAATAATTTGAAAATAATATTTTCAATAGTATCCGAGCATCTACATTTTACGAACATTTACACTTACCACTACTGCTGTTATTATTAATACTAATATTACTATTACTATTACTATTACTATTACTGTCTCTTTCTTATCTCATTTTCTACTGGTTAGTAATCGAGAAAAGAGGAAACTTAACATCTATGATAACCTTTTCAACGATCGAAACTCAACGATCAGTCGAATCTTCCTTCTCTAAAAATATATATATATATATATATGTATATATATATAAAATTTAGAAAAGAAATATATATATATATATACGTGTGTGTATGTGTATATATATAATTTTTATCCAACTTCAAAGAAGATCGAAGAAAATCTATTATTAAATTGGTTGCTTATCTTTCACGCGAGCAACAAAAATAACGAAGAGAAGAGAAGGAAAAAGATATATAGAAATAAAAATAAAAATATAAAAAAGTAAATAAAAAATTACGTAGAAAATAACGTGACCGGTACGGAAGTTGATACTGATTTCCGATCGATGAACCGTTATCACTAAGCAATCGCGCGTGTCAAAATCGGAATTGCATGGTAGAACGGTGTGAAAGACAGATAGAAAGAGAGACAAAGAGAGAG
>NC_057708.1:630019-635128 GCF_014466175.1 Vespula pensylvanica | reverse complement strand
GGATTTCTCTGGATTTATATTCAGTTCTAGGTCAACATCGATCTCTAAGAGATATAACTAATACGATAACACTATTACTCTCGTTATAAGAAAATAACATGGTCGAATAAAAAATTAAGAGAGAAGGAGAGAGAGAGGGGGAAGAATTTTTTTCTCATTTTAATTTTGATTTTTTTTTTTAATTATTCTCAAACGCGGAAATTATTTTCGATCGATCTTTTTAAAGAAAATGAATCGTTCGATCTCGATGAAAATTTTTCTTTCTCTCTCTCTCTCTCTCTCTCTGTCTGTCTGTTTTTTTCTTTCGTTTTTTCTTTCTCGATCGTCTCGATCATTTTCAATCGAATTATATTATTATATTCGTATCTCTTAAATATTTCTATCTCTAGCACTCCATATCTCTATCTCTATGAACGTATTGCGTTTTAATCGAATAATTAAAAATGTATAGACTGTTATGATCGATAAAATCGTAGGATCTATTTGATTATTTATATAGAATATCATAATGATCGTCGTTCCATTCGTTTTTAAAAAACATTCTTGTTTAAAAAAACAACGTTATTTATATATATATATATATATATATGTGTGTGTGTGTGTGTGTATTATTATTATTAATATATAATTAAATCGTCATAATACATAGAACACGAATTAAATCTTTATGTAGTACATTATTTATACATACAGAAAATGTTTTATTTCGACATTAATTATGAAAAAAAGAAAGAAAAGAAAGAAAAAAAAAAAAAAGAAGAAGAAGAAAACGAATTATTTATTAATATCTCCCGTCTCTACAGTTGCTCTTCATAATATTCGTTCGTACGTTCAAAAGTTCATCGAAAAACAAAAAAGCAAAAAAAAAGAAAAACAAAACAAGACAAAACAAAAAAACAGACGCACGCATAATTTTATTTAACAAATAACAGTTGGAATATTATCGTCAATAGCCACTTCCGGTCATTCATGGTCAATGACCAAACGAAAACGATATCAATTTCAAAAAAAAAAAAAAAAAAGAAAAAAAAAGAAAGAAAAAGAAATGAGAAAAAAAAATAAAATAAAAAAGAGAAAAAAAATACTCGCCTACTTTAAACGAAATCTCTTTCTCTCTTTTTCTATCTCTCTCTCTCTCTCTCTCTCTTTCTCTCTTTCTATAGGGGCGATAAAAGATTCTCGATAATGAAAGAGTTAATTCGACCTCGGTGTGTCGTCATTGTCGTTGTCGTTGTCGTTGTCGTTGTCGATGTCGATGTCGTTTGGCACCATTCTCGCGGGCAACGGGATCGATATTGCTTTCGGGCCGGGATTAAATAATAAATTCATCGAATTTGAACTCGACCCTGTTGATTTTAACTTTGGCCTGGATTTCTGTAATCGCCCATCCAAGTGGAACTTTATTCTTAGCGTTAGCGAGCACACTTACCGAGCTCCCTATATATCGATTCCAACAAAGGGAACCTTGTATGTTTTTATAGAAATGTTACGGTTAATCCAATGATAAAGAACGATTTCGACATTTGATCCATGAGATTTGACCTAATAGTTTTTTATTCTGAACTTCCAACCTCTTTAAAAACACACATACACATATACATACATTATGTATATATATATATATATATATATATTAATATATATGTATTATATTAATTAAATCAATATAAATAAATATAAACGTGTCTAATCAATAAATATAATGATTAATCTACATGAATACATATATATAATATGTATATATTATATATATATATATATATTATATTAATTAAAGAAATAAAAATAAATATAAACGTGTCTAAATTAATAAATATGACCAAATCAATGTATATGTATACGTGTGATAAATCATTAATATAAATTAGTTACATTTAATTTCTACGGTGTTAACCATAGATATTATAATGTATCTATAGTAACGAATGCTTTAGTTCACTTTTTTTCTTTTCTGTTTTTTTTTTTTTTTTTAGATGTAATACGATCTAACGATAAGAGATTTCGACGATGGTTCTGATCGAATTTAGATCTGGATTACGTTTTAATTATGCATCAATACCGTATAAATATAGACAATAATTATGAACAATAAATCTAATAAATATGTCTGTCCGTCTAATGAATATAATGGTCCAACTAAATATATGTGCGAATATGAATTTGTTTCTTTTTTCATTTTTTTTTTTAGTTTCATTTCCAGACTCGTTTTAATCTTTAATATGCCATCGATTCTAACAATGAACGAATTCGTCAATTTTTTTTTCCTCTTCTTCTTTTTTTTTTTTTACAACGATCAATCAACAATCAATCTAATTTGAAAGAGACCTCGACAATGTCGAGATTCGAGCCAATAGTTATCTCATTTTGATCTTGATATTTATGAAAAATATATCTGGCAAACATTCTATCCGTTCAATGAATATGACGCGTTAGATTAATGTAAACCTGAATTTTTGTCGTCTAATTTTATCGATTTGTTTATTCTTTAGTAATTAATAACTTTCATAGATCCTGATAAATGATAACAGACAGATAGATAAACTCGACATAGATAATACTCGTGTTAGATAAAAAGATAACATTTCGAAAGACGATTCGATATATGGTCCAAATAATAGTTTTCATTTTTTTTCAATTTACTAGCTCTTTAAACACGCATACACACACACACACACACACACACACACACACACACACACACTAATAAAAATAAATATATGATAAATATGTATCAATGAAAATATGAAAGATTGTTGGGCGCGTGCGTAAATAATTCTTTTTTGTTTTTTTTTTTTTTTTGAATGCGTGATAAATTTGTTTTTTTTTTTAAATTACGTTATTTATACAAATAAATGATAAAAGATAAAGATATTGTATAAATAAAACATAAATTTGACAATATCGACGTTTCGATTGAAATAGTTTACATTTTGATCTTGCAAATTCTTTAAAATATGTACATGTTTATGAAAAACAAATATGATAAATATGTCAGTTCAATAAATAACGATACGACGATCCACGTGTACGTTCGTAGATGTAAATTTCAATTTATTAGATTCGCTTCGTCATTCGTTAGTTTTTAATAGAACCCTATCGATTCTAACAACGAGAAGAACGTTGTCAATCTTTTTCTATTCTTTCTTATATTTCCATCTTTTTAATTTCTTTTTTTTTTCTTTTCTTTTCTTTTCTTTTAATGCAACAGTCGAGACGATTCTAAAAAAGTTTCGACACGACTTTCGAGATTGGATGATCCACGAATAGTTTTTTCTTATTAATCTTGCGAACTCTTTAAAATATAGACGATATTATTCAAAAAATAAATCTAATAAATATGAGAATGAATATAATTTGATAAGTAGTGCTCGTATGTAATATTCTTTTCTTTTTTCCTTTTTCATGTCTTTTCTTTTCCAGTTTCATTTCGATACACGTGTCAATTTTTAATAAAGCTTCGAACAATCGATCGATTCAAACAACGAAGAAGTTCGTCGGTTAAAAAAGAAACAAAAAACAAAAAAAAAAAAAAAGAAAAGAAAAAGAAGATAAAGAAAAAAAGTAACAATCGATCTTACTTCTTTTCTTTCTATTTTTTTCATTTTTCTCATTCTAACATCGACAAGTTCACAGGCACACATACACACACACACAAATATATATGTATATATATATATATAATCAGGACAAATACGTCTTCTTATTAATTAACAAACGTTGATGCGATTTCAGCAAGAAATATCTGCAAGAAATCTCTGCAAGAAATCTTTGCAAGAACAAACGTCCGATTTTAATCGATTATTTTTTTTTAAGAACAAATAAATGTCTTACTGTTGTACTTGTCGCATAAGATATGGTAAATACGACAATTTCTAACATAGATAATTCGTAACGTAATCACGAGTGAGTGGGTCACGTTGAGAGAACTTCCTACTATATATATATATATATATATATATATATATATATATACATATATATATATACACACGGTTTTCGCGTTTCTTACAATACTGAAAAGACTTTTTCTGGATTCTCCAGTGCGAGCGCAGTAAATAATAATACGACGTTGCTAATGGAAACCCACTTCGGCTTTGGCTTCTCCGTACTAGGTTTCGCGAAAGGAAAAAGTATGTCATCTCTGCAAAAGCCTTTTCCAAATCGTTATGAATCCGTGTCCGTTTTTATTGTTAGGTTTTAAAAGTTAGGCCGCCGCCTTCACGGTCACACCGAGACATTTTATATACAAAATTGCGGATGGATAGTCACTAAAATTATCCTTGCTGGTTGCTATTTGTTTCTCTCTTTTCTCTTTCTTTCTTTTCTTTCTTTCTTTCTTTCTTTCTATTATTATTATTATTATTATTATTATTATTATTATTATTATTATTATTATTATTATCTGCAGTAAGGGACGACATTGATAATTGTTTTAAATTCGAACGATTTATTCGAAACGATAATATCAATCTGACACGTTGCTCCTACTCTCTTTCAAATCCAAAATCCACATTAATCCTGATCGATCATGATCATCGATCTATTTCGAACGAGCATTCAAATAGTACTTTGATAGTAAACTATTTATTCGAATTATTTATTATATATATATATATATATATATATATAATTAATTGATATTGGGATACATACCAATTATTAATGATTAATGAACAAAAAAATAAGTAAACGAATCAATAAAAAAAATATAAATCCAAATCATCTATAAACGTAGATCGATTAATAATATCGTTTGAATAATATCGATCGATCAAAGAGACACAACAAAGACTGATCGATCGTTATCGTCGATCGTGTCGAACGATATCTCCACACACCCTCCCATCTCTCTCTCTCCCTCTCTCCCTCTCTCTTTCACTCTAATTAAACAATCAAATATTTCAACGAGTACGACGATACTTAATCAGTAGAAAAACCTAATGAAAAATTTTCATTACTAGCCAAAAAGTATCGAGAATTTTCGAAAGGGCAAACCGTGGCACGGGGCCAGTATTCGATACGAGCCTGAGATCACGAAGAGAAGACATTCCCCCACTCTCTCTCCCCCCTCCTCTCTCTCTCTCTCTCTCTTTCTCTCTCTCTATCTCT
>NC_057708.1:623616-629919 GCF_014466175.1 Vespula pensylvanica | reverse complement strand
CCCCCTCCTCTCTCTCTCTCTCTCTCTTTCTCTCTCTCTATCTCTTGGTTGGTCGCGTCCCAAGCCCCAACATAGTAGACACAACCGGTTTCCACGGTGTTCACCCGCTTTTTGAGAAAAAATTGAACCAGTTTGTAAAACGAAAAAAGCTCTCCCTACCAACAACAGAACTTTATATACATATATATATACACATATATACATATATATATATATACACACACACACACACATATATACGAACGTACCTATACGAGATAGTTTAAAGAAAGACAGAGATAAAAAGAGAAAAAGAGAAAAAGAGAATGAAAGAGAAAGAGATAGATAGAGAAGGCCCTATCCTCTCTCTCTCTCTCTCTCTCTCTCTCCTTCTCTCTCTCTTTCTCTCATTCCACCTCTCTAACTCGTAGTGCCGCAGAGAATCATGGGAACCGAAGCGATTCCAAGCGTCTCGGAATCCAAGGCCCCTCGAGCGAAAAAGCCTACTCTCCCCCCTTCACCCCTTCACCCTCCTCCCACCTCCCTCGGCGATCTCTCTCCCTCCTTCCACCTCATCCTCCCTCCCTCCCTCCTCAACCTCATCCTCATCCTCATCCTCATCCTCCCCGTTTCCTCCCTCCTATACTCCTTCTTCCTCTCTTCTTCGTCGTCGTAGGGTATAGCAAAACTCGTTGTTGAAGATTTTCAAACGAATATCCGACATTTTCAAGCCCTTCTCTTTTACTTTCTGACCCTCTTTATCGCACATATCAATGTTTCGTGTGTCTGTGTGTATAGGTGTGTAGGTGTGTGTGTGTATGTGTGTGTGTAGGTACGTATGTATTCGTAGAAATTTAAAGGTCGAAGCGATACGACGAGAGTTGGTATTTTATTGGTATCTTTCTTCGTTTTTTTTTTTTTTGTTCAGTTGATTTGTTTTCCTTTTGTTGTTGTTGTTGTTGTTGTTATTTTTTTTTCCTTTTTTTTTTTTTTTTTTTTTGGATATATCAGACATTTGATTTTCAAGTATTTCAAGTATGGACGAAGATAAAGTAAATCTTGTTCAGGTATTATTTTTAATGCGAGATTAATCGTGAATTTAGTTGTTCGTCAGGGATATAGAGTAAAAGAAAATGATCGATATAGGGTAAAGATTGTATGAAATAATTATTGATAATTGTCATTCATTATTAATTTATAGTTTGAAGGTAACGACGATGACGATCGATTGATTTTTTTATTTACGTAAAATTTGCTCGAATTAATTTCATTGTTTAGTTTTTGGTAATTTTCTGTAATGTCATATTCGGCTATTAGAAATAATAATAGAAGAAATCCGTTATAAGCGAATATCGATGATAACGGTTATCGTCGATTATTTTACTATTATCTCATAATTCAGTCTATCGATTTTTTTAAACGATATATCCCCTGTTTGTCGCGGTATAATAAAGTAAATTTATCAGAAATTTAATATCGCGAAAAGTTTTTATCTTTTAAGACGATGACTTTACGTCTGTAATTAATTAATTTTTAATAATGCGTTAGAATAGATCTATCGCGAGTTGTTCAAAAATTAACCTTCGTCATACTATTTGCATTGATCGATTTTCATAATAAAAGATATTATTTCTTAATTAATAAGAAATATTTAATTAAACCTATCAGAATTCTAACTGGTCCAAAAATTGATATCACTATTATCGTGCAATTTATTTAATTAATTTTTAATAACCCAGATTAAAGTACTATACTTTAATACCTTGATATAACCACCATCAATAATACCGAAGCAAATCTCTAACGAGTAAAATTTAATATCGAAAGATAAAATAGTTATCTGCTTTTATAATTCATTAAAATATAAATAAGTAATCTGAAAACTTTTGAGTCACTCAAATGAGAATTGTATAATCAGAAAAAAAAACATTTTTTTTTAAATTAAAAAAAAGAATGGATATGACGTATCTACAACGTAATGAGAGACCCTATACATATATACAAGAAAAAATCTTATGCAAAAATTATTGCAAAAACGATACACTAAAATTGTGTATATATGATGTCGAAGTATCATTCGATTACTATCGCTAAACGTTTACATGAAAAACCAATATAAGTTTACTTCTTCTTTCTCTCGTTAACATACACACTCTCTCTCTCTCTCTCTCTCTCTCTCTCTCTCTCTCTCTCTTTCTATCTCTATCATTTCTTCGCGTAATTCACGATAATTGCAAGAGCAAAGTATCCATCCGATCGGATGGTTCTATTTCGAAATATTACCGTATTGAGGGATGGTAGTGACAATGACGATGACGATGACGACGACGATGATGATGATGATGATGACGACGACGACGATGATGATGATGATGATAATGATGATGAGGATAGTAGTAACGTTGTTGTTGGTGACAGCGATGTTGATGATGGTGGTTCTCATCTAACCAGGGATTGGAATAGGGGACAAGATGGCTCTTCGAAAGAAAAAAGAAAATAAATAAATAAATAAATAAAATAAACAAAAAATTAACAAAAAGAGAAATAAATACGAGATAAAATTAAGTAAAATTGAAAGAAAAAAAAAAAAATTGAAAAAAAGAAGAAGAGGAAGAAGAAGAGGAGAAAGAAGATGAAGAAGATGAAGCAGACGAAGAAGCCGAAGAAAAAGAAAAAGAAGAAGAGAGAGAAGAAAAAAAAAGAAAAAGAAAAAGAGGAAGAGCAGAGAGAGGATATAAAAGGAAAGAAAAAAAAACATGAAGAGAGAGAGAGAGAGAGAGAGAGAGAGAGAGAGAAAAAAATAGGGAGAAAGAGAGAGGGTGAGGGAGAGGAGGGAAAACTCCTCCTACGGAATCGTCGCCGGCGGATTCTCAATAAATATCAGGGAGGAGCATCGTTGCAGGGGTAGGCGGCCTCGAGACTTGGCGGGTAGCGGAGCTATTGATTTTCGAATTGGTTCAAAATTTCCATAATACCGACGACGGCCGAGGATACGTTGGTGGAAAGAGAGAAAACGAGAGAGAGAGAGAGAGAGAGAGAGAGAGAGAGAGAGAGAGAGAGAGAGAGAGAGAGAGGGTGTTCGTTGGCTGTCGCGAGAAAGAGTGAGCGAGAGAGAAGGAAAATGTAGAGGGAAATGCAACGTCGTGAGTGCGACCGAAAGAGTAACAGAGATAGAAATAGGAGACAGAGAGAGAGAGAGAGAGAGAGAGAGAGAGAGAGTCGCCACGGCCTCGGACGGTTTCGAACTTGGCAAAGTTCAGCGGCTCAAAAGAGACACCCTGTTCTCGTCCATACACTTTCTCTCTCTCTCTCTTTCTCTCTTATACGTGCACATACACACATTCATATTCTCCACCCTTTCGAGTGCCCCACCACTGCTATGATTCACCCTACCTTCTCTCTCTCTCTCTTTCTCTCTGTTCTCTATATTCCTCTTTCTCACCCTCCAACGCGATTTCTCTCGCCTTCTCTCTCTCTCTCTCTCTCTCTCTCTCTCTCTCTTTCTATTTCACCTTTTCCGTCTCCTCCTCCTCTTCTTTTTTTCTCCACCCATGCTCTTTCTCTCTTTTTCTATCTATCTCTTTTTTCCTCCACCTTCTTACATTCTCTCTCTCTCTCTCTCTCTCTCTCTCTCTCTCTCTCTCTCTCTCTCTCTCTCTCTCTCTCTCTCTCTCTCTCTCCCTCTGTCGGCCTACCCCTTTTTTTCCACCCTTCCGCTGTCATTTGCCGAGCACCTCCGCACAACGTTCACCCTCTTTCTTTCTCTTTTGCTCTCTTGCTCTCTTGCTCTCTCGCTGCCGCTCTCTCTCTCTTTTCGTCGTGTCTGCATATACATACGATAAAATAGAAAGAGATAGAAGAGGAGAAAGACACGAAACCGACCGATGCTCTACTGCATTTGCCTCTACTTGCATTATATCGCGTTAACGACGATTCGAGTAAGGGTATTACACTCGTTTCTTCTCTCTCTCTCTCTCTCTCTCTCTCTCTCTCTCTCTCTCTCTTTCTTTCTTTTTCTTTCTCTCATTTATTCGCTCCCTTGCTCACTCGCTCACTCGTTCATCTATTACATCCCTCTCACTTTCTAACTCCTTCTCTCTTTTTAGTTTGCTCTCATTTGCATTTAATGCACTATCTAAACCATCGCAAACCACAATAAGAAAGAAAAGAATAGATAGATGAATAGATAGATAGATAGATAGATAGATAGATATATAGATAGACGGATAGACAGAGACAGAAAAAGAGATAGAGTTTTTTAGTTCTCCCCACTCTACTTCCTGCTGATCTTATCCCTATTTATGTGTCCACGATTTACATTTGTGTTTGTTTTGTATTTCTACGCGTATATGTGTACGTGTATATGTGTTTGTTTTGTTGTGTGTGCTTGTGTGTATGCGTGTATGCACATATGCACGCGTCGTAAAGTTTTTGCTTGTAACTTCATTCTATTTGATAGAATATAATCTATACATAAAGATAGAGATAGAGATAGAGATAGAGATAGAGATAGAGTTTAGAGAGAAGGGGACGTTTGATCCAAGATCGTTCCACCTCGATAACCTTTTCTCTCTTCTTATGTTAATCGCACGATTACTCGATTGGCAATCGATATCGACACATTAAAACGTTAAAATCGATTTTTGAGAGTAAAAAGAATTTAGAAACGATAGCTCGTACGATGTCGATAAATTACGTTAACTTCTAAGAAAATCTAATTGAAAATTGACTCTACGCATGTTTTATAGTCAGGCTTAATTATTTCCTGCTTCGTTAAATTATGATTTTTCTCTCACGCGAATATATATATATATATATATATATATATATATATATGCATATATATATACGTATGTATGTATGTAGTCATATCGATACTCTTATATGTCGACGTAAGAGATTCGTATAATTGGCATTTGCACGCGATTAAGATCAAAAATTCTCGTTCGAGCGTGCGATACTACATATATATGTATGTATATATATATATAGATAATATACACATATATATACATATATATTTATGAAACAGAAACATGTGCATTGGAAATATTTCATTTTTGATTTTCATAAGTTAAAGTTCGTAAGTACGTAACTGATCATAAAATTTCAAGATAATTTGTTGAATAAACTAATTAACAAATATTTCGTTCTTATTTTCTTTACTTTTTCTTTTCTACTCCGTTTTTCTTTTCTTTTCGAGTTCTGACATTAGAAATACCTGTTTATAAAGTAATTTCTAGCAGAGAGAGATAAAGGAAAAAAAAAAGAAAGAAAGAAAAAAAATATTTTAACAACGTGAAAGTTCTATAGTATTGCTACGGTATAATTATAAGTAGAGAGTATAAGTAACGTTTGTGTTAGTAATTTTAATAATGTAATTTTCACGATTTACAATTTCTTCTATTTTCTTTTTTCCTTTTTTTTTTTTTCGTCAACATAACAAAATGAATAATAATAGTGCAAGTCTAATAATGAGTACCATATAATTATATATAATTATATATATATATATATATGTATGTATGTATGTATGTATGTATGTATGTACGTATATATGTACAAGGTGTCCGTTTTAAATGTTCGAGCAAATATCTCGACATTTGGAATTTTAAGAAAGTTTAATAAGAAAAAATTGCACGATTCTGATTCGGTTAAAAAGTAAACGTACAAATTCTTTTTCGTTTCTTTTTCCTTTTTGCATATTTACACGCCAGTGATAATTTGCAATCAAAATCGTGTCTAATAAAAAAAATTGCTACTACGTATCGTTTGCGAGATAATCCGGCAATATTAATTAGTACGAGAGATAATTATATTAATTAGTACGAATGATAAATATATTAATACAATAAACAAATTATACTAAAGTAAGTAAACTTAAAAATTACTATAGTATATCAGTATATAGTGTATATATGATATAATCATATTATTATTATTATTATTATTATTATTATAGTTTAGTATAATTTTATCCGATCTGATCTAATATGATCGAATATAATATAAATATCAGAGCAGTATTAATTATATGAATAATTACGTTAGGCTTAATTAGTTTTACTGAAAAAAAAAAAAAAAAAAAAAAAAAATTAAAAGAAGAATAAAAGAAGAAGACAGAACGAGAAGAAGAAGAATAAGTAGAGAAATGAATATGAAAACTAACAATGACGTGTTCGCGTGACCATAAAAATGAATTATAACTTACGAAAATACTATTAATTGGATATTTAATTGTAAATATATAACTTCGAAGTTGCATGTCATTTCAAGACGAAGTTCAAAAAAGAAAGAAAGAAAGAGACAGACAGACAGACAGAC
>NC_057708.1:621962-623516 GCF_014466175.1 Vespula pensylvanica | reverse complement strand
AGAGAGAGAGAGAGAGAGAGAGAGAGAGAGAGAGACAGATGGACAGAGAGAGAAAGAGAGAGAGAGAGAGACAAAAGACAGACATACAGACAGAGAGAGGGAGAGAGAGAGAGATACAGACAAGGAGAAGGAGAGAAAAAAGAGAATGAGAGAGAGATATAGACAAGAAGAGAGAGAGAAAGAGAGAGAGAGAGAAAAAAGTGAGAATCGTTCCGCATCGTTCAACGGACAGAATGACGTACGGGTGCTCCCCGCATTCCACCCTTTTTGCGAATTCTTCGTCTCTCTCTTTCTTTCTTTCTTTCTTTCTTATTGTTATCTCTCTCTCTCTCTCTCTCTCTCTCTCTTTATCTATCTATCTATCTATCTATCTAACTATCTATCTCTTACGAATAAAGAAAGAAAAAGGGGAAAGAGAGAGAGAGAGAGAGAGAGAAATAAGAAAGAAGAAAGAAAGAGTAGGGGCAAGTCGAAGGTGAAGAGAAGAAGAGGGTCGACTGGCTTTGTTCACGATCATCCTCCGCGACTTTCGAGAAAAGGAATTTGAATTTCATCCTAAACGCATACACGCATATACACACGCACACATACACACGTGGGAAGGTAGAAAACACTTGCAAAGGATGCAACGAATGCAACGAATGGAGCAACGAGTTTACGAGCGTATGTGAACGAACGAAGACACACGAGTTACGATAATGACGAGATGATGATGATGATGATGATGATGATGATGATGATGACGATGAGAATGGCGAGGAGAAAACTGTAATTCGAAAATCATTCGATTTTGTGTATACGATGAAATATAGAGGTTTAAATTGTTCGATTTGTTAGAGTGAGACGTATCACTCTCGCTACAATTTCTACGAGATATAATTTCTATGCTGGATCCCTATCTCTCAATGAAAATTAGAAAGAGAATTAAGAGAAAAGAAAACAGGAGAAACGAAATGAAAATAATTAAAAAAGAAAAAAAAAAAAAAACAGGAAAAAATAAATAATCATTGAACAATAAAAAAAACATTTACTCCATACTCGCTTCCAACCATTACGCGAACGATATTCCTGAACTATGTCATTAAAAAACAAACAAAAAAAAAATCAAAGAAAAAAAAAAGGAAGAAAGAAATGAACAAATATATCGTGATTTAGAATTTAGAAAAATCAATATATACGTATATATATCTTAAAAGGGTCAAAGTTCCCTTCTCGTTTATTCCCTTATTCGAGAAAGGAAAAGAAAACGATGAGGCTTCCTTCGATAAGAGAAAGATAAAAAAAAAGAGAAAGACAGAAAGAAAGAAAGAAAGAACGAGAGAAAGAGAGAGAGAGAGAGAGAGAGAGAGAGAGAGATAGAGAGACCTCGCGAGGTCTTCCACCTTCCTTCCTCCTCCCTATCGTCTGCAAAATTTTCCAAGCAGACACAGAAGGGACGCGGACTTACTTGCGTGTATCCATTCCCGTTGATTCCACGAGGGAATTATAAAAAGGGGAAGGAGGAAGGAAGGAAGGAAGGAAGGAAGCAAGCAAGCAAGCAAGCAAGCAAGCAAG
>NC_057708.1:616569-621862 GCF_014466175.1 Vespula pensylvanica | reverse complement strand
GGAAGGAAGGAAGGAAGGAAGGAAGCAAGCAAGCAAGCAAGCAAGCAAGCAAGCAAGCAAGCAAGCAAGAAAGAAAGAAATAAAAAGAAAGAAAGAAAAATAGAAAAAGAGAGGGAGAGAAGTCTCGGGAGCAAAACGAGAACAGCAAAGTAGGCACAGGTAGACTCGAAAAACGCGCCTGTCTCGTCGTTCCTCGAGATAAATACATATATACATACATATATATATATGTGTGTGTGTGTGTATATATATTGTGTAGAATCTGAAAGTCTGTAAAGGAGAAAGATAGAGAGAGAGAAAGAGAGAAAGAAAAAAAATAGCAAAATCGTGAAGAAGACATGGGGCTTCTCTAGAAGAAGAAGAAGAAGAAGAAGAAGAAGAAGAAGAAGAAGATTCTCTCTTCGGGAGGATCTAAACCTATACGTACATCCCTCTCTCTCCTTCCCACTCCTCCATACACACACACACATATATATATATATATATATATAAGCAAGAGGGGGAGGAGGTCTGGACAAGTTCGAATTGAAGATTCTTGGACGCAGTAGGAGAAAGAGACGTGTAGGAGAGGTGAGGTAGAGGGTTGAGCGAGTAGTCGAAGAGAGAGGAAGGGGTGAGGGAGTCGAAGAGGGTGGAGAAGGTGGTGGAGGATAGATAGGAAAGAGAGAGAGAGAGAGAGAAGCAAAAAAAAAAAAGAAATATTGACGAGAGAGCGCAACTCGCGCTTTCGACTTCGACTCCAAAGAAGAGGATGATATTCGAAGGGTACGAAAAGAGGAAGTTTTATTTTTCTTCTTCATTTTGTTTCTTTCTTTTTTTTCTATTTTTTTTTCTCTCTTTCTGCTTCTTTTTTTTTTTTTCTTTTTTTCTTTGCTCGATGGTCCTACCGAACAGACGCATACGCACAGGCGTATGTAAGTTTACGACGTTTATATATATGTGTGTGTGTGTGTGTGTGTGCACGCGCGTGTGTGTTTGTATATATTTCTTTGAGAGAATTTCAACGAAAATATACCGACGGTGATTCGTCGTGAATTATTAAAATAAGAATGTAAAGAAACGGAATAATGTTGTTAAAATATTTGAAGAACGAGAGAGAGAGAGAGAGAGAGAGAGAGAGAGAGAGAGAGAGAGAGAGAGGAAGGGAGAGAGAGAGGTATTAATCGACTGGTAACGAATAATAATTTTCTTTTGTATTTCTTTAAGCGATTCGATAAGGATCGAAAAAAGATTGTAATAATTAGGAACAACACTACGACGAATTACTGCATCAATTGAGACGATTTAAGATCGCTATTAAAATAATTTATACGAAAGATTTATATGTAACAAAATAAAAAAGAAAAATAGCAGCATAAGGAGAAAGGTAGATAAAGAGAAAAAGAAAAAAGGAAGGGGAGAAAAAATCACGAATCAAGTATTTAGAACGACGAAATTGATAAAAATGAAAGATAAGAACTACGACGAAGGTATCTTGTATTTAAATGCGCCCAAGAAAGAGAGAGAAAGAGATAGACAAACAAAAAGAGAGAAAGAGAGAGAGAGAGAGACATGGTTCTCCACGATAACGTAGAAAAAAGAACAGCAAGATATTGCACGCGTCTAAAGATAATTTTAAATCTTTCCTAGGACGTTCTACCGCTACATAGTTGTCGTCGTCGTCGTCGTCGTCCTTTAGGTGGACCGTACGGGACGACAACGAACGTCGGATCGAGGGATGGGGAGGTAGAGGAGGAAGAGGTGGTGAAGAAGGAGAAGGGGGTAGAAGGAGGACAGGAATGGGGGATGTAGGTGGAGGTTCTACGTTTTTCGAAATATACAGAAAAGTTATGAAATATCGCGAGCTTCGTGAAACTTTTAATACGCGCGTACCTCTAGAAAAGCCCAGACTACTCTCTCTCTCTCTCTCTCTCTCTCTCTCTCTCTCTCTCTCTCTCTCTCTCTCTCTCTCTCTCTCTCTCTCTCTTTTTATCTCCGTCTCTCTTCCTTTCCTTCTCTTTTTCTCTCTCGTCTTTCTATACATGCTACACACCTGCACGGTGTATAACAACGGGAGGAGAACGTCGGAGGAGGTTAGAGAAGGTGGTGGAAGAGGAGGAGGAGGAGGAGGAGGAGGAGAGGGGGTGGGAGGCAAAGCGGCTAACTTTTTTATTAAAAAAGTTTTTCAAAATAAAAATCACACCCGCCTACACAGCGCAAGGTTTCCTGTAGGGTGAGAAAGAGGAGGTAAGAGGAGGAGGAGGTGGAGAAGGAAGCAGAGGAGGAGGAAGAGGAGGAGAGATCCAAGAGGGTGGTGAAAGAAGGACAACAGGGAAGGTTTGGAGAACGTAAATGGACGAAAGCGTCCTCGGTAGATAAGTTCGAAGGACTTACGATATGCTATTCTATGCTTTTCTATCTCTTTCTTTCTTATTCATTCGCTATCATTCTCTTTCTCTCTCTCTCTCTCTCTCTCTCTCTCTCTCTCTCATTTCTTCCGTACAAGTACATATCATGTATATCTATCTTTCTCTGACAAACGCGTTACTTCGGTGTTATGGACCAACTCTCTCTTTCCTCGTTCAGTTTTCTCAAGCTTCACCTCCTCCTCCTTCCAATTTCATTCCCAGTCGATGTTTTTCGGGTGGAACGGAGAGATATATCCAGGACTTCGTCTAACACATTGTCGCTCCTAAATTGCATTTTTCAAAAGTCTGCGTACCTTCTGTTCCCCCCCACACACCACCCTCTCCACCTTCAACCTCCTCCTATCTCTCTTCTCTCGTTTCTACCCCGCGACAGAGGCAGAGAACCCAGCCGGCCCCTGGCTCATACCTACTACTACTACCACCTCCTCCTCCTCCTCCTCCTCCTCTTTCTCTTTCTCTTCCTCTCCCCCACGCGGCTTCGAAGTCTCGTCCCCTCTCTTTTCCATTTATCTCGACGAATGAAAAGGCCGGTAGAGAAAGAAAAAGAAAATATAACGAACGGGGGAGTACAGCGGGGCTAAGGGGGATAGGAGGGGGATGGGGGAGGATAGGGGGCAGCTGGAGCTATAGGGAAGAGGAGAGGCAGGGTGGAAGAGGAGATCGAACGGGAGACGACAAAGACGGGTGGGTCCCAGGCCGACCGTCCTCCTCTTCCTCCTCCTCCTCCACCACCACCACCACCACCACCACCACCACCACCACCTCAACCTCCACCTCCACCTCCACCTCCTCATCCACCGTCCACCACCCGCCACCGACCGACCGATAATGTTTTTTGTCGTGTAAATAAAATTTTTTCCAATACTCGATGCTCGAAACAAACGAAGCACTCCGTCAGCGAGAAGAACGAGAGAAAGAGAGATAGAAAGAGAAAAAGAGAGAGAGGAAGATTGAGAAGGGTGAGGGTGAAGGTAGTTATAAAAGCAATGCATGGGAATAGATCGTCGTTGAAGGGATTGATAGTAGTCAACGTCCTGCTCCTCGTATCGTCTTCGTCGTTTTCGTAATTGTCGTGGTCATCCGCAGAACCTTGTCACTGAACCTTCTCACCCTTTTTAACTAACCCTCGTTGATATGGGTCAGACGAGAGCACGCAAAGACCACCAACTACTTTTACTATCCATCCATCCATCCATTATTATACATCTACCTATCTAGCTAAGTTAGCTAGCTAACTATATGACTACCTAACCCGTCCATCCATCCATCCATCCATCCATCCATTTATCCGTCCATCTATCCATCTATCCATCCATCTAGTTTTTCCTCGCGATCCTCGGTCCTACAGTTTTTCCTAACGAACGGAAAGGAGAATAAACGGAGGGTTTGGGAGGGTGGTAGGGGGACAGTGAACCGACTGAGGTAAGTGGGAAGGAGAGAGGAGATAAAGGGAGTACGACGACGGTGGTCGCAACGACGGCGATGGAGACGATGGTGGGGTGAGGTGAGTTTGGGAATAAGGGTGGTTGGGTGGACGATAGCACGGACGAACGAAGGAAACGTACGTGCGTATTTGTATGCGTGAGATCGGAGAATCTGAAGAAGGATAGAGAGAAAGAGAGAGAGAGAAGGAAAGAGATTTGCGATGGTTTGTGCATCCTACCCCTTTCAACCTTTGCACCCTGAAGTGATGGTTAACAGCAAGAACGAAAGCAATGCGATGTAAAAAAATACGAATCAAAATTAATAATATATTATTATTAATATAATAATAATAATAATAATAATAATAATAATAATAATAATAATAATAATAATGATAATGATGACGATGACGATGACGACGATGATTGATCGTAATAATGATAATAAAGGAAATAATAATAATATTAATTTTAATATTATTATTAATAATAGGAATAATAATTAAAAAAAAAAAAAAAGTAGAAAAGGGAAGGAGAAGGAAAAACAAAAAAAAAATATGAAACAGGGGAAGAAGGATGGGGCGGGGGAGGGAAGAAGCGCGGGAGAAATAGGAAGCGAGATGGAAAAAAAGAGAGAGAGAGAGATGAAGTAGAGAGAGAGAGAGAAGCGGAGGTGGCTCGTTCGGGGGATCTTTATCAAAGTCAACGCACGCCGGTCACCATAGCAACGAAATTGGATTTTTTTTTCCAAGTTTTTTCGGCCCTTCTCGCCGGCGCCCGCCGTCCTGAAGGGGATAGAGGGAAAAAGAGAAAGAGAAAGAGAAAGAGAAAGAGAGGAAGAGAACGAGACGCGTTGCAAAAGAGAGAGAGAGAGCGCGAGAAAGAGAGAGAGAAAGACAGATAGATAGATAGATAGAGAAAGAGAAAGAAAGAAAGAAAGAGAGAAAAAAAAGAGAGAGAAAGAGAGAGGAAGAGAGTAGAAAAGCTTCGGAGGAAGAGGAGACTCGTTGGAGGTGGTGGAGGAGGAATGAGGAGAATGAGGAGGAAGAGAAAGAGGAGAAGGAGGATGAGGAGGAGGAAGAGGAGGAGGACTACGACGAGCCGAAGGAGACCGAGACGGAGGAGGTAGGTAGGGAGGGATGGGGGCGGACGAGCGGACGAGGGGAGTAAAGAGTAGGAGAAACCAGAGAGAAAAAGAGAGAAAGAGAGAGAGAGAGAGAGAAAGAGAGAGAGAATGAATATCGAGGAGGTCGGGGAGGCTCTGACGAACGGCGACCGGGGAAGCCAATAATTCGAATTGAGAACAGCCAATGGCCGTGCATCTGATTTTTTGTCGTATCATCGCCGAGGTCGTCCGCCCTCCTTCCTCCTCCACCTCCTCATCCTCCTCCCCATCCTCCTCCTCTATCTTTCTTTCCCGTACGTTCTCTCTCTCTCTCTCTCTCTCTCTCTCTCTCTCTC
>NC_057708.1:606524-609024 GCF_014466175.1 Vespula pensylvanica | reverse complement strand
CGTATATATGTTTACATGTGTGTGAAAGACAAAACCAAAAATAGTCACGATTATTACGTCCTTCTTATCTGTCATTATTACGCACCTTACGTACTATCGTACTGGAAACGTAATATACGTATATAGCAAGGAGAGTAACGACTTTGTAAAGGCTTAGAAACGTCGAGAGAAATTCATAGGCCAATGTATATACATATAATATATATATATATATATATATATATATATATATGAACATATACATGCATACATACATATATATATACATATATTTATATATATATATATGTATGTATAGGATGATAATCCTTCCTAATGATAGGCGTCGCTGCGATCTCTTTGTAAATACACTCAAACTCACTTACCGAATATGAGGAACGCGAGCCAGTAAGCTAATTATCCGGTATGCGCTCTTTCGAGAGAATGCAACGTGCACACGGTAGTATAACGATCGTTACCTTCCTACATAACATGAAATGAATTCATTACGAGGCCTATAACATCCTAACATCATGTATATATATATGTATATATAACTATATATATATATATATATATATATATATATATGCGAACTTTTAACATCGACAAAGAGAAGGTAGCTATTAAACACGAGTAACATTACAATCCCACGCTCCTTCGCTATGAAAACAATTGAATTCTTTTTTCTTTCTTTTTTTTTTTTTTTTTTTTTTTGAGATATACAAAAGTATGTATGTATATATGTATGTATATACTTTTTTGTATCATCGTTTGTTAGCTTTCGAACGTAATGTAAATTACACACACACACATATATATATATATGTAATCATCGTCCTCATCATCATTAACGATCAAGTAAATCGTAATCGATAAGTTACCCGATCGATTATTAGATTTCTTCGAATCCAGAATACATAAATCGATCTACGTTTAATTCGATTCCCCTCTCGTTATTCTCAAATATTTTCTAACGTCTTTATCGAGCCTGTATTTTCGGATATAAGTCATAGAAGGTTACATATTCGTCGAGAAGTAAAAATCAATTCGATTCGATTCGATTCAATTTTTTTTTCGATCGAATTCATATAACACACGACGTAAGTGTCACGAACGCGTAAGAGAGAAGTCAATGAGTAGTGTGGGGGCTCAGGAAGTACGCAAGGAACGTAAGCTTAGCGTAGGTTCGCTCGCTCGCTCGCTCGCTCGCTCGTTCGCTCGCGCGCACGTGTAAAGACCGCGCGTTCCTACGTATTGCACGAGTTCTCATCTCTCTCTCTCTCTCTCTCTCTCTCTTTCTTTCTCTTTCTCTCTCTCTCAACGTTCCCCTACCATTGACCGCTCCCGTGGATTCCGCGAACGCGACGCGGCGCATCTCCCCACTACTCCCCACTACCCCCCACTACCAGCGTACTAGCCACTCGCGATCTTATTGGCTGAAGCGCCGCGACCGTTACCCCCCACTACTCCCGACACCCATTCGACCCATTCCATTCAAGTCAGCCGAGGACCGCAGACGCGACGCGACGCGCCACGCCACGCTGCTCTCTCTGCTGCTGCTGTTGCTGTTGCTACTGCTGTTGCTGTTGCTGTTACGATGTCGTCGTTCTCGTCTCTTCGCAACCGCGTGTTTTCTTTCTTTCTGTTACTTTTTCTTTTTCTTTCTTTTTTCGTTTATTTCTTTATTCGACTATCTCTCCTCTCTCTCTCTTTTATTCTTTTTCCTCTTAGCCTGTCTGTCTCTCAGTCTTCTTCTTACCAACCTGACCTACGTCGTCAAGAAACAACAGACGGCAAGTGACTACACTATATAACTTCTGACAATACTGTTCGTTCTTGTTTTTTCTCACGAGAAAAAGAGAGAGAGAAGGAATACAAGCAAGAACAGACGAGAGAATACTTTCCCCTTTTCTTTCTATCTATCTATCTATCTATCTATCTATCTATCTATCTATCTTTTCTTTCCTACCCATTATTTTACATACAACAAGAATGTAACGATATCGACTTCTGAATATATATAAACATATATATATATATATATATAATAAAACATATATATAATAAAAACAACAAATAAATACAAACATGGAGAATTATCGTATACATAGTGAAATATACGAAGAGAAGAACAAATTCATCATTTCGAAGAATCTCATTTACGTACATCTTATATCCGGCTGTGGTGTATACACGTGCGTGCGTGCATGCGTGCGTGCCTCCGAGCGCGTGTGTGTGTTCTCTTTCTATCTCTCTCTCTTTCTCTCTGTTTCTGTTTCTGTCTCTGTCTCTGTCTCTGTCTCTGTCTATCTCCGTTAGACGAGAAATACGATGAATCTTTCCCGTTTCTCTTTTCTCGATCGGTCGAAAGACGATGCACCACCCCACGAAGAAGAGACAAGTGTTCACTCTCTTTCTCTGTGATAGCAAGAGAACCCAAGGGTGGTGAGGATTAGGCACTACTAAACACAACGAATACGTACATCATCATACACTGAATATATATATACATATATAA
>NC_057708.1:591524-604024 GCF_014466175.1 Vespula pensylvanica | reverse complement strand
TGTCTCTCTCTCTCTATCTCTCTCGCTTTTTATGTTCGTCAAAGGGGAAAATATAAAAGGGGTGGGGAGAAGGGCTGGCAGAAGGGGCCTCGCGTAATTGGATGGTACAACGTAGGGCCAAGCGGCGCCTCGCGCAAAGGCGCGAGAACGAATGAAAAAGACACGAGGTCTATTCACCTCTCTTCTCTTTCTCTCTCTCTCTCTCTCTCTCTCTCTCTCTCTCTCTCTTTCTGTCTCACCCTCTTTAGCTCACACAAACAGCAAGGGGCACCCACAGCACCTCGACACGATACTGAACGCCGCATCGGAGCAGCAGTGCTTTCCTCGAGAGAAGCCAGAAAGAGCGAGGACGTTGTAGACAACAACGACGACGCAACAGCAACAGCAACAGCAATAGCAATAACAGCAACGACAATAGTAGGAGTAATAAAGGGAGAGAGAGGAAGGAAACTCCATAGTAGGAGGAAAGATGAGGGAGAAGAGACGGTGGAGTAGGAAGAGGGAGAGTAACGGGGGGACTAGGGGGAGGGGGTAGATGGAGAGGTAGGGGAAGGGCGTTAGAGAGAGAATTCTCTCTGTTATAGATTAAAATTTTTTACAGGGAAGAGAGAAGAGATATTGATTGTTGCTTTTTATTAATGTAACATTAAAGTGGCGCCGTGGCGGTGGTGCCGCCGTCGACCGTGGGGTGGGGGAAGTACCACCGTTGCCATCGCCGCCGCCGTCGTCGTTCGTCGTAGTCGTAGTCACCGTCGTAGTCGTCGTCGTAGCTTCCGCGATGGATAGTGTTGGGTGGTGGTAGTGGGGATAACACTGAAGGGGAAGACGATCTCGCGAAGAAATATGGTGGGGATATGGCGTAGGAGTTGGAGGGGTACGACCGAAGACGGCCAAGTCCTGTCCATGCAATACATATATGTGTGTATGCATTTATATATGTATGTATGTATGTATGTATGTGTGTATAATGCAACATACATAGGTACAAGTATATACGACAGGAGAGATAGAGGAAAAAAACGACGACGCGGCGCGCACTCTGGGAAGCAACGTGGCGCGCCTCTATCTCTCTCTTTCTTTCTTTCTACGCGCGGGGGAAGGAAAAAGGGAAAAGAAAAAGAGAAAAAGAAAAGGAAAGGGAAAAAAGACAAGGAAAAAGAAAAAAGATAGATAGAAAGAAAAAGGCAAGAAGGGGGCTTGACTACCGTCTGCCGTTTTGAAGAGGGGAACGAGAGAGAGAGAGAGAGAGAGAGAGAGAAATAGAAAAAAGAAAGAGAAAGAGATATAGGGGATACGTTGTAGAAGCGGCGGAAATAGTGCCATAAATACGAACATTTTTCGTGGCGTCTTGCAAACCCTGTTTTGACAACCAACCTTCCTCAGTCTTCCTCCGTCCCTCCGCACGGTGCACGTTTACCCTTCCCCTCTTACCAACCAACCTACCTACCTACCTACCTACCTACCTACCTACCTATCTATCTATCTAGTCGCATGCTCTCGCTCTCACCTCTCCCTCCGTTATACTCCCTCCTCCCTATTAACTCTATTGGACCTTAAACACACGCTCGATTATTTCTCTTCTTCCAGAAGAAGCGTGGCTTATGCACGTGTTTATACGTCTGTGTACTAGCTTTATATATATATATATATATATATATATATATATATATATATATAACGATCGTATAAACGTGTAACTATAAATGTGTACGTATAAATCCTGCGCCGCGAGAGACGCGGAGGATCTCCCCTTTCCTACCCCTCTCACCCTCTCCGACCGTCTCCCACCCCTCTCTCTTCCCACCCGCCAAATTCCCACTTCTGCGTCGAGACCGGCACCCTACTCTCCCTTCCCTCCCACCTTCACCTTTTCTCTCTCTCTCTCTCTCTCTCTCTCGAGCCAACAACCCATTCTTCTTATACTCGCTTTGACATTTTTCGCGAGTTAAGGTCCGCTCGAAGTTCGCGGCGGGAATCCATCTTGCCCGTGCGGTTCGAAGGACCGCCGCTGCTGCTGCCGCCGTCGCCGCCGCCACCGCCGCCGCTGCTGCCTTCCTCTTTTACCTCCCTGACCAGCAACTCCACCTCCCCCCATGTCCCACTCACTCCTTTCCCCCACCCCGCCTCCGCTACCACCGTTGTCGCTGCCGCCACCACCGCCACCGTCGTCGTCGTCGTCGTCGTCGTAGTCGTCGTAGTCGTCGTAGTCGTCGTCGACTCTTCCCCTTAACCGCCTTGGAACGTGCTCACTCTCTCGCTCTCTCGCTCTCTGGCTCGCTCACCACCCTCTCCCGACCGTATATACTTTTTTTTCTTCCTTTTTATTCGATTCTCCTGCCTCTCTCTCTCTCTCTCTCTCTCTCTCTCTCTCTCTCTCTCTGTCTCTCTTGCTCTATCTCGCTCTGTCTCGTATTTTTTCTCTCTGTCTCTCTTCTTCCCTTTTTTCCCTCCTTCTTTCATTTTTCTTTTTCTTTTCCTTTTTCCTTCTTTTTTTCTCTTTTTCTTTCGAGGGGACGATGGGGGAGGGCAAGGAGGGTGAGGACCGAGACGGATCGATCCTTTCGTCGTTTTCGAGAGACTTGCCACCACCGACGCGGACGCGGACGCGGACGAGCCGAGTTACGGACGGCGGGTAGCGGAAAAAAATAATAATTAAAAAAAAGGAAAATGAGAGAGGGGAAGAGAGAGAGAGAGAGAGAGAGAGAGAGAGAGGAAGAAAAAGGGATGCGCCGGGTAGTCGTGAGTAGGATTTCAGCGCGGACAACGGAGAATTTCATTCGATTTTATATATGTATTTTCTATAGATATATTAGTTAGTTTTACGTTCGTTTAAATATACATTATTGTACTACCCACACACATGCGCATATATACGTAAGATATATCTAACGTTACGTTCGCGTTTCTTCGTATTAGAGTACTCGTATCTATTATTTAAATCGATCGTATTATTAATTAAAATATCGTATCAATTTAAATTCGTATTAATTGGATGATTACTGCGAGGAAGGGTAGAAAAACGGGACGTTGAAAAAAAAAAAAAAAGAAAGAAAGAAACACCCGTTTAATCTTACGTATCGAATTTGTAATCGAACGAAATGCAACGGGAAACACAAAGATTAAGAGTAAGAAAAAAATGTGTAAGAGAGAAAGAGAAAGAGAGATCTGTTTCGAAAATTTCTTTCATTCGATTTTTAAAATTTCTTTTTCCCGTCGTTGACTTTACAAAAAGGACAAAAACTTTCGAGACTGTCTCTCTCTCTCTCTCTCTCTTTAGATTCGAGACTCTTGACTCTCGCGCGCAAAACCGTAAGTGGTGGAACGATAGATAAAGAGCGAGTGAACGAGCATGCGAACGTGCGAGAGAGAAAGAGGAAGGGAAAAAGTGGTGGGGGAAAGGGTAGGAAGAGAAGTCGAAGCCCTATAGAAAGGAAGAGGGAAGAAGCGAAAGTACGATCGATTCGCCAAGAGAAAGAGAAAGAGAGAGACGCCTTTAATGTAAGTACATACTTCAAACCGAAAGAAAAAACATTGAAAATCCTTAGAAGTCGAAATCAAAAATTCGTCTGACACGTTAAAAAAAAAAGAAGAAAGAGAAAAAGAGGAGTAACAAAAAGTAAAAAAAAAAGCGCGGGAACTTTTCAAATTTTACAGATACTGTAAGCGCGCGCGTGCTCTACTAAGTCATTGAGACGTAAAACTCGTCGCAGCGTACGAACTTTTTACACTTTTTCCTGTTTTTTTCTTTTTTTTTTTGAGTATCAAATATTTTTTTTAAATCATAAATAACATGTTATATATATATATATGTGTGTATGTAGAACAAATTTGATATTATCAATCCAATAATTTCGTATAAATAAATAAATAGAGAAAGTCCTTACAAATATAAAAAATGAAATAAAAAAGAAAAGAAGAAAATCTGTAAGCGGTATTACATGACCGCGTCACGCTGTCGCGAATATAGAGTGATTTATTAATCATAAGAAAGCCATAAGAAATATATGCATATATATATACACACACACACACACACACACACACACACACACACACACACATATGTATATCTGTCTATAAGAATTATATACATAGGACATATACAGAATATTAGTCATAAGAAAGAAATTATGTAAAGATCTTTTCTTCGTTTATCGAGGAAAAAAAAAACCGAAGCAGAAGGAAAAAGAAAAACGAAAATAAAAGAAAAATACAAATAACAGAAAATTGTATTTTTTTTTCACGACTAGATAAAGAAAAAAAAAAAAAAAGATTAAAAAAAGGAGAAAAAGAGGAAAAAAATGGAAAAAGAAAAATAAAAAGAAAAAAAAAAAGCACATGTACGTGTATACGAGCTTCGTTTCGAGCGTTATCGCGGCGACCTATCTTATCGCTTTCGCGAAATAGAATTTTGATTAGAGGAGGCATTTCACGATAGACGTTAGACGCCACCACCAACATAGTCACAACAATAACAACTCAGCTCGAAAATTTTTTCAACGAGAAAGAAACGAACGAAACAATCGGTCTCATCGAAATTCATTAACCACTTTACGTTTTACTCGACTTTTACCTTTTTCTTCTTCTTTCTTTCCTTTTCGATTTCCTTTCTTTCCTTTTCTTTTTCGATCTCCTCGATCTTTTTTTCTTTTTTTTTTTTTTTTCTCGAAAAATCTGTAGAATCGTTCGAAGAGAAAATAAAAAGAGTGCAAAAAAAAAATGGGGAAGAAGCGAGGCGAAGTTTGATTGGAAAGAAATTTACTTTTTTATCTACTCTCTCTCTCTCTCTCTCTCTATTTTTTTCCTTGTTCTTTTTTCAAATAACAAGCGTCGTCGCCATTGCTGTCGCCATAGCCATTGCCATCGCCATCGCTATCGCCGTCGCCATCATCGTCGTTAGGCGAATACACGTCTTTTTGCTTTTCACCCTCTTTTTCCCTTTCACACCCCTTCTCTTATTTCTATAATCCCTCTCATCTTTGTTCGTTCATAGCAATTAAACGAGACAAGGTTTAATTCTCCAAAGCGATCGTGTATATAATTGCGGATGTTTACTCGTTATTCATCGAATGAGAGATGAGTAGGTGAGGTTAAGGTTATGGGTGGTTAGACGGTGCAGTGTGAGATGAGGTGAGATGGCGAGGGGTGGAGGTTGAGAATATAACGAAAAACAAAAAAAAAGAAAGAAAGAAGGGAAGAAAATTAAAAGAAAAAGAAAGAAAGAAAGAAAGAAAGAGAATGCGAGGTACGTGATAAATAAAGCAATTAATTCGTCCGATGATTTCTACGTTATTAAACAGGACTCGTTGAAAAGAATAAAGAAGACAAAAGAAAAGAAAAATGAAAGAAGAAGAAGAAGAATAAGAAGAAGTAGAAAAAAGAAAAAGTAAGTCATAGAGAAATCTGATTACCGTGCGTAAAGATAACTCTTTGAGTTCACAGATATAGATTATACATGTACATGTACATGTGTATGTGTATGTGTGTGTGTATATATATATATATATCTATATAGTCTGGTTTTAACTGTGCTCTAATTCTTTTGCTATACGTTTCGATCCTATCAGAAGATAGAAAGAGAGAAAAAGATAGATAGATAGATAGATAGATAGATAGAGAGAGAGATATTTAACGAGAAACGAGAGACGTCCAAGTGTGACCATTGCACGATACATTTTCATCGAACTACTCATGCAAAAGAGAGAGATAAAGATAGAGATAGATAGACAGATAGATAGATAGAGAGAGAGAGAGAGAGAGAGAGAGACAGAGCGTACATTCGAGAGTTTCAAGTAACGTTCGACGACTCGAAACCATAATTGCGTCATCGGTGTCACGAGATTGCGTCGACGATCTTCGACGGGGTGATCGTATTGATCGTATTGATGAATTAATAAGATGAATTAATAAGATGATTATTCTTCAAGATTATTATTACTATTAAAATCCTACCGTTTTATTTCTTTTTCTTTTTCTTTTTTTTTTTGGGACATTAAAAAATTTTTTTCTTTCTTTCTTTTTTTTTTTTTTTTTTGTTAATTTTTTACGCACCTCTCCGAATTCATTTCATTTTCATCGAGGAAACACGTTTCATATGTTCTTTGATATCTCTCTCTCTCTCTCTCTCTCTCTCTTATTTTCTTTCGCGTACGTTTAAGCAGCTAATTAGTTGCGTTGAAACGTGTTTTTTCAAGGGGAGAGAGAGAGAGAGAGAGAGAGAGAGATCTCCCGTATCGCTCGCATTTCCGTAGATTACGATGAAAGGAGCTGGGTATCCTTCCAAAACGATTAATAAACGGCTACTACACTGATACTATTACTACTACTCCTATTACTACTACTATTACTACTACTACTACTACTACTACTACTATTGCGTTGATTAACGTGCCGGAAATGAATAAAAAAGAAAGAAAGAGAGAAAAAGAATAAAACAAACAAACAGAAAAAAAATGAGAAAAAGTAGTCAAATAAAAAAAGAAAAAAAAAAAAGGGAAACACGACGTTACTGCGAAGATTGCTAATTACAAATTGGAATTTGTTATGCCTGGATATTACAAATTTCATGACTGAGTTTTTAATGAATTTTTATCCAACGGATTGGACACCGAAATATGAAGGGTGGTATAATGCTTGAATTATTTAACGACCATTCGTTGGATTTTATTTTTGTATTTTAAAAATTGTAACTCTACAGAGAGAGAGAGAGAGAGAGAAGTGGGGTAAAGGGAGATTAAACGGAGCTCGACGAAACGTTTTTCGGTCGATTTTTTCTTTCTTTTTTCTTTTTTTTTTTTTCTTTTTTTTTGTATGTAAGAAATTTTCTTTCACATCGTAACGTATAATTTACAAGGCGACCTTCAATTCTACGTGAGAACTTGCAGTAAGGCTTCTTTTCAATGCTTATAGTTAGCCCGTTAAACGGACGCGCTCGCGCTTACGACTCAAATTTCATTTTAAATTTTGTCTTAATTTGATCTTCGTCTTACACGTCGCTCGAAATATTCCGTACAAAAGAAAAGAATATAAAAAAAAAAAAAAAAGAAAGAAAGGAAGGAAGAAAAGAAAAACGAGAACTTTAGACCGGCATTCTTCTCCTTTTCTTTTTCTTTTCCCCTCCCCTTTTTTTTTTTTTTTCATTATCTTTTTTTAATTCCAAGTGCTTTTTGAAGTATTTTTCAATTTTAAATTACTTCTTATTACATATTCATTTATTTCAAGTATCTATATTTGAAGCAATTTTCTTTTACTCGCAGTAAACGATCTCGCGATCGTGCCAGAGAAGTCTCGAAGATTGGGGGGAGAAAAAAAAAAGAATGAAAATAAAAGTAAAGAAGAAAAATTAAAAAATTGAGAACAGGAGAGGGGGCGGGGAAGGAAAGATTGACAAAAAAAAAAAAAATAAGAAAAAGAAAAGAAAAAAGATTTAAGGAAAAAGAAAGAAGGAGGAAGAAATTGAAGAAGAAATAGAGAAAGGAGGAAACAGAAAAAAGGGAGAAAAGAACAAGAAAAAGAACAACAAAAAGAAAAAGAAAATCCTGATACGTGATAAGAGAATTAAAAATAATTTCCGCAAACCGATCGGAATGTACAGATCGATCGGATTTATGCTCGAACGGGTTCTCAAGCGCTGAGGAACGAAATTATGCAGGAGGAGGCTCTCTCTCTCTCTCTCTCTCTCTCTCTCTCTGTCTCTCTGTCTCTCTGTCTCTCTTCGAGCAACTATGTCAGCCGTATGAACTAAAATCGATAGGACGTAGAGTTATGTACCTTACTCATCGCTAACGAACGTTGGTACGCTCGATTGTGATTTACATAGTAAAATAAAGATAAAGGAGGAGGAGACGAAGAGAAGAGAGAAGGATCAAAAAAAAAAAGAAAAAGAAAAATTAAATAATAAAAACAAAAACGAAAAAAAGAAACCTCCCTCTCTCTCTCTCTCTCTCTCTCTCTCTCTCTCTCTGTGTGTGTGTAACGTCGTCGAAAATATTCTCGTCGAGAACGCGGAAAGGGAAATAAAAAGTAAAATGAGAAAAGAAAGAACGCAAAAGTAAAGAAAACAAGAAGAGCCTCATCCATCCATCCGTCCATCCGTCTATCCATCCGTCCATCCCTTCTAATAAATCCAACAATATTCACAATCCAAACGAGAACACATCCTTCTCAAGAGTTGACCCGTCATAGAATGATATACGTAATAGCAATGTGGCTAAGAAGAGCGTATAAAGGTGAAGTACGTATAATACGTTTATCGACAGATGTAGAAAAGGATCGGTGGTGGGTTTGGGATAGGACGGTTTTGTATAGTTTTCCGTAGAAGAGAAAGAGGAGGAGAAGGGGAGAAGGAGAAGGAGAAGTAGAAGTAGAAGTAGGAGTAGGAGTAGGAGTAAGAGAAGGATGAGGGATGAAGGAGAGTAAGAGGGGGACGATGGCGGCCTTTGGAAAGCCGGCAATCGCAAAATCAATTTGCATTATTCGTTTAATAGTGTGTGCCGTCCGATGACGTCAGCCGAGCAAGAAGAAGAGTGGAAAGCGAGGAGGCGAAGGAGGAGACGAGGAGAGGTGCGGAGGGGTTGAATGGGGTGGAGAAGATGGGTGCGGGAAGGGTTGAACTAGGCGTGTAAGGGGATCGGAGCGAAGGCAAGTGGCCTCGTCTGCTCGTCGATGCTCTCAAACAACCCCTTTTCTCTTCAGCCGTTACCAGCGGCACCACCACCGTCGTCCCCCCACCATACTAGCCTTCAACGACGGCGGCGTCAGCGTCGGTGGCGTCGGCGGCAACGTTGCCACCGAGAACACCCCTTCCGCGATCCGTCACCTCCCACTCATCCCCCTTTATCATACTTTTGTATACGTCCCTTAACCGTCGAAGGCTATGCAGCCTGCCGCCGTCGATTGAACGAGGGTGTAAGAGAAAGAGAGACGAAGATGGAGATGGATAGACGGATAAAGAGAGAGAGAGAGAGAGAGAGATTCTCTACAACTTCTCCTCTCTCTTTCCGCTTCACAACTCACAGCCGTACTGTTCTACCACTGGCAGTAGCATTCTCTCTCTCTCTCTCTCTTTATCTATCTATCTATCTATCTTTTTGTCTCTGTCTGTTTCATTCTCGCACGTATACGCATCTTCCTCGTCCAACCGAGAGAACCAAGTTATCGCGCGTATTCGCACGACCCTTCGCTTAACCCCTTTCTCTCTTTCCCTCTCTCTCTCTCTCTCTCTGTCTGTCTTCCTACTACATCTCATCTCCCTCCCCCACAAACCCCCTGTGTTTACTCGTCGTTAACAACTTCCCTTCTACTTGATTTTACAATGAAAGTTATTTTTAAGTTTCTACTTGGAATAAAACAGTGCGCGTAAGTGTGCGCACATGTATGCGTATCCGTGCGTGCATATGTCCGGGGAAAAAGAATACTCTACTACACATCCCCCTCCCTCCCTCCCTCCCTCCCTCTCTCTTTCTCTATTTTTTTCTATCCTTCCCCTTTTTCGTTCCATAATATTTTTTTTCTCTACTCTAGTCCTCTCCTCCCTTCTCTTCTCTTCTATTTTCTTTTCTTTTCTTTTCTTTTCTTTTTTCTCTATTCCTCTTTCTCTATTTTTTTCCTCTCTTCTTTCTCTTTTTTAATTTTTGTTTTTTGCTTTTATACGTACACACATACACATACATATAGATACATACATACATATATACATGTATATATTGTTTTTTTTTTCTTTCTCTCGTTTGCTTTTACTCCTTTACCCCGCCCAACGTTCTGTTTTTTAATAACGCTCGCTTCGTAGCTTCTACTAGACGAAGTGGAAGGGGCGAGAAGAGGGTGCTGGGGAGAAGAGAGAAGGACGATGGGGGGTAGGTAGGTCGGAGGCGCAAAAAGTTTTTCTCATCCGAGTTCTCTCACAGGTTTTATCCAGCGTCCCAGGCGCGCCTTTTCCTTCCTTCCTTCCTTCCTTCCTTTCTTCCTTCCTTCCTTCCTTCCTTCTCTCTCTTTCTCTTTTTCCTTTCTCTCTCTCTTTCTCTCTGACTCGAAATTCTTTCGAAAGTAATCGGCCAGGAAACGAGTGAAAAGCGAGTAAAACTAATTATCTGCGGCGTCTCGGCCCTTTACGTTTAATTAGAAATGCTTAGGCAACCCCGTCCTATGTATTAAAACGTTTTAGAGAGTCTTCTAAATCGGTTAACCTATCTTCGATTCGATTCGTTTCGATTCGATACTTATCGATGTTTTGTTCGTTGTTGTTGTTGTTGTTGTTGTTGTTGTTGTTGCTTCTCTGCTTTATTTTTTTATTTTGTTTAACTCTTTTATCTTTTTCGAAACGATTGGAATGGTCGAACGAAAGGAGGAGGAGGAGAAGAATAAAAAAAAAAGACGAAGGAAGATTTGAGAGGGAAAAAACGTGTAAATGCGTGCGAAGAAAAAATCGTCGATCTAGGAATATCTCGATGAAGGAGATAGAAACTATAGAAAGAGATAGATAGATATATACAAACGGAAACAAACAAACAGATAAAGAGACAAAGAGAGAGAGAGAGAGAGAGATAGGTGTGTTCGATGAAGTTAGATACCAATCGGATATCATCGTGCAGCTTAATTAAAATGCTTACACGATGTATTTTCAGAAACGGCTGCGTGTTTGCTCGTTAAAAGCGCGCGTTCACTCGCACACAAAGACACACACACACACGCACACACATAGAGAAAGAGAAAGAGAGAGAGAGAGAGAGAGAGACACACGCAAACACGCGTACGCAAGCAAGCACGCATACATTCGGATACACACTTCTGGCGAAATCGAAGCCGATATATACGTTTATACTATTATTCGCGCCAAATTGAATTCGCCATTTCATTTCGAAGTATTTTTTAAAAAGCTTTCTCGAAATCGACAGGTGCTTTTCGTGCGTGCGGATGCAACACAACACACGCTTGCGCTTGCACTTGCACTCGCGCTCACGCAAAATTAATTTCGTTGCAAGCCGTAGTACGGTGCGTTCAAACGCGTAAGCCACTTCGTGATATACCTCTAACTATATACATACATACACATATATACATATGTATGTATATATATATATATATATATATGTATGTGTATGTGGATATATGTATCCACGTATATGTACATGCGCAATATATAACGTAATGATGTGAAGAGAAGGTAAAAAAATAGAGACAGAAAGAGAGAGAAAAAAAAAGTACAAAATAAAATGGTGATCCTCGGTGGAAATAGAGCTTATCGACTAAAAAATGATGTATCGCTTATGATAAAAGGAAAATCGATTTCCTCTTTCTATCTCTCTCTTTTTTTTTGTATTTCACAATAGTTCGCAAAATCGTGGGTGCGTGTGTGTGCGCGCGCGTGAGTGTATTCGTCTCTCTATGGTAGGAGTAGGAAAAGGAGAAAAAGAGATACAAAAATTAAAATAAATAAATAAATAAATAAATAAATAAATAAATAAATAAATAAAAGCCAAACGAACCTGCATCGAAATTCAGAAAATATTTTTGACCGAGTTTTTTTTTCCTTCTTTCTTTTCTCTCGTTTTCTTTTTTTCTTTTTTTTTTTTGTATTTTTTGTTTTTGTTTTTTGTTTTTCACTCGTACTTTATTTTACGTTCGCCGAATTGTTTCCTCCCGATAGATATTTCTCCCGAATGATACACGTCAATTACACGTATACACGCGTATGAGATGTGTATTACCGATAACGAAATGCGACGTAAACTAGATCGACGAAATGTTTAATGAGAATTTGGACGATATTGAAATAATATTATGCGATACAGCGATGCACAAATCTTACAATTGGATTCGTATCAATCCGATGGAAATATTTTTACTATTCTCTAACAATTTTCGTATTTTTTTATTTATTTACTTTTGTTTTTTTTTCTTTTTTTTTTTTTTTTTTTTTATTTCAAGATCATTTCTACTTGCTCATATCGTACGTCGTTTCTGTTCTTTATTTCTTTCTTCTTCGTAACACCGTATTAGACCGTACAAAGAAAACTACTTGTCACTGCTCGTTACGATTTGTTATTTTATCGAACGATTAATAATACAAAAATTCGAATTTATTATCAGTCATTTAATAAAACACATTATCGAAATTAATTTGTATAACTTTCATCGTTTTATGTTTTTAACATCACGACAATATGAAGATCGATTATTTTTTTATTTACTCAGCCATGTTGGAAAAAAAAGGAGAGAAAAAAGAAGAGCTTCTCGTTAAGGCGGGAAATTCGAAAAGAAAAAAAAAAAAAGAAAAAAGAAAAAAGAAAAAAGAAAAATCGAAAATAAACTGAAATGAGTAAATAAGTAAAATCAGAAAGAAGAAATAAACGAGGAAAGAAAAGAAAATAAATAAGTAAATAAAAATAAAACGAGGAAGATAAAGGAGAGAAGAAAAAAGGGGTTGTGAGTGATAATCTATTCGAGACGTAGCCCACTTTGAGTCGGTAATGTCAGGAGGAGGACTTTAGCGCCTACAAAAA